>NW_023665473.1:0-294241 GCF_014743375.2 Drosophila subpulchrella | reverse complement strand
TCACTATCATCGAAAGACCTTGGTGGAGTTATATTTCGATTAGACTGCAGATCTTTCTCATTAGTTGTAAAGTATAAATCGTCAAGCTCTTTCTCATCATAATCGTTTGTTTTAATTTGCTTTATTTCACGCTTTACTTTTATACGATCTTTTACATTAAAAATCTTTTGTTTTTTATTTTCCTTAACAAGTTCATGTAAGGGTTCAGTAATAGGTTTAAAAGTTTCCTCCAATTGTAAATTCGTATGATTTTTGACTTGTTTGAGATCATCGAATTTTCGCTTCAAAGCAAATCTACCTTTGGTTAACTGTGACAAAATATTCATTATAGTATATTTTACAAACTTTATAGGTAAAAGATTTAAAATTTCCGAAATTCATGTAGTCACTCCTCAGTTACTAAACAAATACTGTTTAGGGATCGCCATAATCTGTAATATTTATATACCATTTCCGAATAAAAAAGATTCGATACATTTTCTTTATTATATTTAAAAAAGTGTATTTATTGTTATATTCTTAAAATCTCAATCTTTTTAATGATAACTGACTTATTTCTAAATACAAATTGTCATTACTTTTATAAATATTAAATTTTCCATCAACCATTTCATTGATGATATCATCTTGAAGAGAGGTGTACCTTTCCGGCATGTACAGGATGTGCTCCTCCAACTCGAGAGCAATAGATTCTCCAACCTTTGTTGTTTTGCGCTCCGCCTTGAGGATCGGGAATCTTACATTTTCAGGCATCCTTGTCTTCGATAGCAGTGTCTTTTTGTTAAATTTATTGAACTCTTTAATTACAATATTCATCTGGTTTTCCTGATTCATGATGGTTGTTGATGTTTTTGGACTTGGTACAGTTGTTCCACGTTGTATTTAGCTGTATTTTTATGTTTACTACCTGTTTAGCAGTTGTTCAGTACTTGTTTCGTAGTTGCTTACTACTTGTTTTAGCTGGTTAATAGCTGTTATTAGATGGTTATTATCTGTTTAGTAGATGTTAACTAGTTGCTTAATAGTTGTTATAAGCTGGTCACCAGCTGTTTTGAGCTGTAATAGTTTTTTGTTAAGAATGATTAAAAATTCTTATCCTCTAGATGACGTTCGATGTGAAGTAAAAACTTAGACTGTGAATTTGAACGCGTACAGGTCCACTTTTTATACTATACAGAGTTCACACATACACGTACCCATACATTGATTTTCAACCCCCCCAAATGTAAATTAACCATTTAAATATACCGGTTTTGACTCCACATCTTCTACGAAAGAAAATAGAAAAGAGAGGCACAGGTGTCCACAGTTGTATGTATCAAAGTCTTGAACTCTATCGTAATTGTATTGTATTCTATGACACAAGTATCTATACAGAGTTCACACATACACGTACCCATACATTGATTTTCAACCCCCCAAATGTAAATTAACCATTTAAATATACCGGTTTTGACTCCACATCTTCTACGAAAGAAAGTAGAAAAGCTAGGCACAGGTGCCCACAGTTGTATGTATCAAAGTCTTGAACTCTATCGTAATTGTATTGTATTCTGTATACCATGTATTTCACTTCTTCTCTAGGTGGCTGAAGATTTCCAAAACTATCGAAATAATGTATATTATTTTTATTTTTATTATATGCATCCCAATGTGTACCACTTAATCGTGAATTATCTAGGTTTACTATACCACACTCCCGACTTTTTGGTGCTTCTGGAAGTAGACATCTCATAAACACCCCTCTAAAATGTGGAATAATGTCTATATTTGATAGTGGTCTATTGGGTAGCAGAGAAATTAGTTTTTTCGCTTCTTAATTCCTTTCCCCTTACTATAGGGCTTAAGAAAGAAACCATAACCCTTTCTATAGGGCTTGAGATATAATCCTTCTCCTACAGCAACACTTTCAATTTTCCTGCTGTGACGTCTTTTCTCCTCCATATCTTCTTTAGCCATTATCGCATTGTTAATTGTTTTTGCAATTGCTGCACTACCACTTGCTAAACTACCAAGAGCGCTGAGGGCTGTCAAGATCGGCACGGTTGGTAGAAAACCTCCAATTTTGGGTACATTAATTACACGAGGTACTTTAACATTTTTCTTAGAACCGATTGATTGATGAATTGATTTACGTGCAACTTTAATTGCACTCATAATGTCTAATGGTTTTTGTTTTTTTAATGTCTTAGTAGCAACATTAATAACAGTCGAAAGGTTTGTCTTCTTCATTTTATTCTTCAATATCTTTTTCCTTCCTTTCTTTTCCGTTTTATTCAATCCCATACCAAATTTTTTCTTGGCTTTCATTATATTTGTAACAAAGTATGCTGCTGGCTTTTTCACCAAGACTGCTATGTGGTGCCTTGACACGCGACCAGGCTTTGTCAATTAATATGGAGTCAATGCCTTGTTTTGAGAATATGCAATATCGTGCTCTTTGCAAGCTTCATCCAATGGGTTTATTCCTTGATCACCACGTTCCAACCGTTTCTGTAACTTTTTACCCGGTCCACAAAAATTTTATCCCTGAATATGGGCTTCAAACGGTAATGTATTGTTTGCAATTAAAAATACGACTGATGCGATTATAAAAACGTTTCCCCATTTTATTGATGTTTAATCATCAAAGATTTCTCATTGAATGAGGTACATTAGATTAAAAGATCCGTTTAATAAATCAAAAACAAAAAATTTTAGTTAGAAATATTAACGATGAAAACGAGAAAAATCTACCGCCACGACATAGTGCTCTCTTACCGAACACAATAAGAGCTCTAATTTTTGGGCCTTCGAATTGTGGTAAAACTAATAATATGTTAAGTCTAATAGAGAGTCCTAATGGATTATAATTCGAAAATGTTTATATATTTTCAAAAAGTTTATATCAACCTTCATATGAGTACTTGGAGAAACTAATCAAACCGATTAAAGGAATGGGATATCATACATTCTCCCATAATGTGGGTGTACTAGACCCCAGTGAAGCTAAAAACAATTCCATTATGATATTCGATGACGTAGCTTGTGAAAAACAAGATAACATGAGATCTTATTTTTGTATGGGTCGACATAAAAATATCGACTCTTTTTATTTATGTCAAACGTATAGTCATATACCTAAACATCTGATTCGTGACAATGCCAACTTTATTATAATGTTTAAACAAGATGATTTAAATATGCGGCATATATATCGGGACCATATTAACACTGATATGAATAATGAAACATTTGTGAAAATTTGTCAAAAATGTTGGAAGGACAAGCACGGATTCCTATTAATTAGCAAGGATAACGAAATGGATAACGGAAGATACAGAAAAGGATTTGATCTATTTATTATGATTTAAGGCGTAATTTCAATATAAAGCTTGGTTAGACACTTACAATGCCACAGTTTATCAAGAGATTTCAATATGTCTAGATCACTTGCATTCTCCTTGAATGGAAATAGTTCCATTATAAATACAAACTTTTTTCCACCTATCGAATTGAATGGTCGATATGAGTGTGCTCTTATCGATTTTAATATGTATAATTCGATTCCAAATATTGATGAAAAAAATAACCTCTTCCACATCGGTGACAAGGTTATTACAATTCCAACTGGGTCATATGAATTGAATGATATCACCGATTTCATTTACAATAAATAAAGACTATAACCTTGAAAATACATTTAAAATTCAAAGTAATAATAATACACTTCAAGTTGAAATAACTACCATGCGAGAGTCAGTTTACTTTAGTAAGGAAAGATCGGTTGGACAACTTTTTGGTTTCCATCAAAAAGTACTAGAACCACATCCTACAAAAACCTATCGATCACATCAGACCGTGAACAAATTAAAAATTAATACAATTCGTTTGGAATGTAATATAATCAGCGGTTCATATGTAGATAATAATAGTTGGGAAATATGGGTTCTGGGACAATTAGCATATTAATGGCCCCCGCCCCCCTCCCCCCACTCATTAACGTATGCGGGTTCTAGGACAATTAGCATAATCCAATAAATTAAGTGATTTTAATGGACTTTGAACTCATAAAAATGTCACGATCATGTCTATAAAAAGTATACTAATTGCCCCCATCGCCACCACATCCCCATGTGACAATATTGACCATGTATGACCATTATGTACAATTAATAGTCAGGTGAGAAAGGTGCACGTGAGAAAGGTCGCACAACCATAGTATCCAAAGGTTGTTATCTTACAGGAACATATCCGATTATGTTGGGAAAAGGTGTGATCACGTACCCTTTTGCCTCATTATCACAGGTGTTGCTTTGCACGTGTGAAAGGTCGCACACCCAAAGTATTCAAAGATGTTTATCTTAGAGGAACATGTCCGATCATTTTGGGGAATAATGTTTCCTATGATTGTAAAACTAATTTAGAAATCAAAAGAACCCCAATAAAATAAATTTCACAAGTTAATGATTCTCAGATGGGGAATATTTTCAAATACACATTTTTGTTTCCGCCCCAGAAGGTTTAACTGATAAATTGTCTAAGATTCTCTCCTTTCCACAAATGGGTCATAAACATGTCATAAAAGGGATTCAAGCAAGAGCTACCCGAACATTCGCACCTGTCAATTACCTGACCGCAATAAAAGGGACACATGCACAAGCATGAAGGCGCACGCTCATTGACAAGATCATCGGCCTCACGCCAACGACCTCACGGCTGACTGCCAGCTCTAATACGTCCCATAATAGGGGTTGAAATCACGACCGCGCAACAACTCGCAAGTAGCCGACATATCTTAGTCAAGGAAATATTTTTCATTCTCCGTACCTGTAATTTTAACTCGAAATAAAAAGTCACAAGATTATTTTGTAGCATAATAATACATTTATTCATTTATTTTGGTATTGCGAACATGTTTTATTATGTTATTTAATCATTTTCATTCTTTTTTTGCTTCCTTTTCGTAATCCGAAATTCGATGGCATACACAAGTATCAACTCCCTCGGTGGCTGCATCATTGCTCCACACGCAGGTGCTCACATGATTTCCATGAATAGATATTTTCATATTACATGGAGGTTCAAAGAGTTTTGATTGTATGAACTGGAGCCGTACATAGTGTGCATTGAACAGAATTCCGTCAAATGCGTTCAGAAAATTATTTATTTTAACTGAATGCATGTTGTCTATCTAAGTCAACAATCCCGTCTTACACTTTTAAATATGGTTACACAATTTATACGGATATTTTATATAGGTTTTCATCTTCATCTTTTACCCAAAGATGTGCATTCTCAAAATTCAACAAATGAAAATCTTTTATTTTTCCTCTTCTTTTACCAAAAGATGTACATTCTCGAAATTCAACAAATGAAAATCTTTGATTTTTCCCAAACTCTAAATGATTTTTACCAAACTGTCCACTATTGGCTACCTGAGTATGATTGTGTGTATAAATTGACAAGATCTTTCCTTTCCCACCTGCAGCAAAGTATGTGCGACCTCTTCTAACCAACACTCTCCTTTATTCTATGATTTTGTGTCTCCTTTATCGATTTGATGGCGTCCTATTGGTTACACTGTATCAAATATTTTTCAAGATCAATACTTCTCATCTCTTCTAACCAATGAATAGTCGATGTAACCTACTAGAATTACCTAAGTTTTGAATTTAAAAAATTCTTAAGTATGCACCTCTCATCTTCAATATTATCGTTCACGCCCACTTCAAACACTATAAATGATCGAGGACAATAGTTAGTCTTCCAAAAATAGTCTTGAAGTGGGATACTCTGCTACGTCAAACACAACTTAGATAAAAGTGAAAAAGTGATCGTGAAAAAATAGTTTAAACTAAAAGAATAAAATAAAATGAATAACCAAAATCAGTATTGTCAATCCTGCAAGTGTTTCTTGCAAAAGAATAAGTGGGCTAACCATGTCCGTTCGGAGGTGCATAAGCGAAATGCAATTCAACCCCTTGACGGAAGAGTCAAAAAAATTTCTGAGGGATTCAAGGGAAGAATACTGCATTACATGTATGTAAACGATGGATCGGACTTGATCTTACCTGAGAGTTTCTTGAATGAAGCTGGATATTCACTGCTACCTCATCTTAGCATTCTATTAGAAAGTTATACTTCAGCAAAAGTCAACTTTGAACTGCTTGCAGAGTATATACTTTTTAAAGATGAGTCTGAAGAAATTGAAATGAAAAGTTTTCAAAGTAAAATGGCGATCATGAATAAAGATTCTGATTTAGAATGTATCTTTCATGAACATACCATGGAAATAATTTCTAAAACTCAAGAATTTCAAGAGAGAGACAGCGGATGGTCTCTTATAAAATTGATTCGCTTGGAAATGAATGTGAATCACTATACACCGATGGCTGGTTCGTCCTTCATACCACTACCTCGTTTCCTTTTGACAAAAAAAGCAATAGTTAATGTTTGTAATGAAAATGATCAATATTGTTTTAAATGGGCATTGATTTCTGCATTAAAAATTGTTAACAGGCCGCAAAGATGTTCGGCATATAATATTGATATATCGCTGGAGATAATTTATATAAGTGATGAAATAAAATTAGATTTCACAGGGTTGACTTTCCCCCTTGAAATAAAATGTATAAAAAATTTTTTAAAGAAGAATACTCATATGAGTTTAAACGTATTCGGATATAATGAAGAGACGAGGGAAATAATTGGACCACTTTTTCAATCGGAAGTGGAAAAACCTCTTCATATCAATATGATGTTTTTGGAAGACGGTGGAAATGGACATTACATGTACATTAAAAATATTTCAAGGTAAATTCTTTTATTCATTTTTATCTCTTTTAAGCAATTAAATAATGTGTATATAATTCTCTTTCAAAGACTAATGACTGCGCAAAGAGGAAATCAGAGGAGGGCGCAATTTTTCTGCAATGTGTGCTTACATTTTTCCGGAACCCAGGAAGCTGCATTGAAACACAAGACGCTCTGCAGTAGGAAGGTTTCAAAGATGCCGCACCCCCAAAATAATACACTGAAATTGACCAAACTTCAACATCAGCTTCAAGTTCCATTTGTTGTCTACGCGGATTTCGAATGCATTCTTGAACCAAAAAATCTTGAAGTGAGCCCCTAATTATTTAATATTAATGAACATATTCCAATATCATATGCGTATTATATAAAGTGTGCTTTTGATTCTAAACTAGATAAATTTGTTTTAGAAATAGGAAAAAATTCAGGAATAAGTTTTGTAAATTCATTGATAAAAAAATTAACTAAATTTAGTGATGACTACTTACATAAAATAGTTCCTATGAAAATGACTTTGAATGACCAGCAAAAATTTGAAAATTCATTGAATTGTTCTATTTGTCAGACAGTTTTAGGGACTGATAGGGTTAGAGATCATTGTCATTTCACAGGTCGCTTTAGACGTGCAGCCCACTCTAAATGTAACTTGGATTATAAAGTTAACAAATTCATACCAGTATTTTTTCATAATTTTTCATTTATTTATACAATAGTTGGGAAAGATTCCCGGTGAAATTTCCTTAATACCAATAAATAAGAAAAACTATATTTCTGTTTCAAAAATAATTAAATGCTTTAGTGGAAATAGTTTTGAAATTCGTTTTCTCGATACGTATAGATTTATGCCATCAAGTTTAGATACCCTAGCTTCTAATTTAGTTGATGATCAAATGAATACTGTAAAGTCATTTTTTAGTAATGATATTGAATTTCAACTAATGCGTAAGAAGGGTATATTTCCCTATGAATATTTAGATTCCGCTAGTAGACTCGAGGAAACTTCCCTCCCACCAAGGAAAGCATTCTATAGTAATTTAACGGAAAGGGAATGCTCTCAGGAAGATTATGATCACGCTCTTAAAGTTTGGTGCCATTTCTCATGTTCCACTCTTAAAGATTATTTATAATTATATTTGAAAACTGATGTATTCCTTGAAACTGACATTTTTGAAAACTTCCGAAAAATTTGTATGCAAATTTATTCACCTGACCCAGCTCAGTATTTTACAACACCAGGTCTATCTTGGGAGGCAATGTTGAAAACTACAAATATTCAATTTGAATTGCTGAAAGATATAGAATTGTATAGATTTATTCAAAGTAGCATTCGAGGTGGTGTTGTCATAGATATACAAAAGCAAATAATAAATATTTGTCAGATTATGACTCCTCGAAGGAGTCTTCATTTTTAATGTATGTGGATGCTAATAACTTGTATGGTTGGGCAATGTCACAACCTTTACCATATAAAGACTTTAAGTGGATGTCTACTACAGACATAGACAATTTTAATATTCATAATATTCCATTTGATAGCAACTACGGTTATTTTTTGGAAGTGGACTTAATATATCCATACCGTTTACATGATCTTCATAATGATCTTCCATTTTGTCCGTCAAATTGTCTGGCCTCAAAAGAGGATAAGGTAAAAAAATTAATTGCTGACCTGGGAATTAAAAAAAATTATGTGCAACAATGTATACAGAATGGGTTAGTACTGAAAAAGATTAATAGAGGAGTTCAATTCTTACAAAAACCTTGGTTAAAGAATTACATTGATCTTAATACTGCACATAGGCAAAATGCAAAAACTAAATTTGAAAAAGATTTTTTTAAATTAATGAATAATTCTGTATACGGAAAAACAATGGAAGATCCCGAGCGCAGGGTCGATATTAAGCTTATTAGCACATGGGAAGCTCAGGATAACTCGAAGACTGGACGAAAAGCACATTGCGCCAAAACTTTAATTTCAAAATCCAATTTTCATAGTTTAACTAAAATTAATGATAATTTATATGCAATTCAAATGAAAAGGTTGTCCATTCTATTTAATAAGCCAATGTATTTGTGATTTGCAGTATTAGACTTATCGAAATGGAAAATGTATGATTTTCACTATCTATATATGAAGCCAAAATTTCAGGAAAAGTTACTCTTAAATTATATGGATACTGCTTCATTTATCTATACAATAAAAACTGAAGATTTTTATAAAGATATTCGTAATGATCTTGAAGCAAAATTTGATACTATTCAGATGAAAGAATTAATCTATATAACTTCAAAAGAGTTAACAAACAAAGTTTAGGATTTTTTAAAGATGAGCTTAACGGTAAACTCATGACAGAATTTGTAGGTCTGTGCTCAAAGGTTTATTGTTATAGAATATATCAAGTTGAATCTTCACATAATAAAGTAAAGGGAGTGAGTTCACGAAATCTTACAATTGAACACTATAAAAATGTTTTATTATCTGGTTCCTCACTATTTGGTAATAGAACAATGTTTAGATCAAAAGCACACAAAATAACTACAGTTAAAGTAAATAAAAAAATTCTTTGTGGCAAAGATAACAAAAGAAAACGTAATGTTAATGAAACACAATTATTAGAGTTAAGTAATGAAGACCATGGTACGACATCAACAAAACATCAGAGATTAATTGAAAAAGATATTTTAGAAAATGTTGAATGGCTAGAATCAAATTCATTTTGCTTGGGTGAGATGATACAAAATAATTATGTGAACGATGGAGAATCATTAGATAGCCTTAAATTTCAAAAGGAACATATTGAAAAATAACTATTTTATAAATCGGTTGAATTGGAGATGTTTTATTATGATCGAGACTTTGGAAAATATAAATGAAAATGATTTTGAGTTTGTAAAAAATATTTTTGTTATATTTAATTTTAGTTTAAAACATTGTACAAAAATATTAATATTAAACTTAATATTATTAATATTAATTAAATAAATCATTTATTATACTATAAAATGTCTTCCTTATTTATCAAGCGAGTCTTTGAAAACCCGAGCCACTTAACCAAAACTTTATTTCCTTTTCGCCTTACAACTTTTTCAACTAGGTATGTGTGGGGAAATCGTGTTTTTTTCAGTTCTTCTTTATAGAATCCGCCCTGAATCGGGCTACCATCTAAATCTTCAAGTAAGTATGTTTTAGGGTATGTATTCTTCACCTTTCTAATTTTAAAGATTTCAGTTGTATAGTTTGGTGTATACTCTTTCTCAAAGACATGTTTATATTTACTGATACGAACGTGGTCCCCCTTAAGGAATTTACTTGCAACAAATATTTTCAGGTGATTATACGAAGTTTGTAATATTTGTTTTTCATTGGAGGAATTGACTTTACTTGGACTCATTTTTATTGTTCTATGCACTCTATTATTGTAATTATTAATTAATTGTTTATACATATCTATCCACTTATATTTTCCATTGAAACTAAACTCACGCTTCTATTGAAACGTTCAACTATTGATGCTTTTAGAGTACTGAAGGTTGAATAATGATTTATCCTATAACTTCTCATTAATACCTTAAATTTAGAATTAAAGAATTCAGTGCCATAATCAGTTTGCATGTTTTTTGGTGTTCTATGACCTGATTTATATATTCTCTCTATGGCTTGGGAAACATCATTTGCATTTTTTGATTTTAATGCCTCACCCCAAGCATATTTCGAAAATGTGTCTATAACAGTCAACAAGTATCGGTACCCATCATTAGATTTTGAAAAGGCTCCCATTTCAACCAAATCTGCTTGCCACAGTTCGTTTATACCCCTTGTAATCACTCGTCTTCGTTGAAAGTTTTTTCGAGATGGTCCGTGCAACTCATGTACGATTTCTCGCTTAATCATATTCTTTTAATAGGCTGAAAAGCGACACCTTCCAACTCAATTGTGGTTTTTTACGGTAATGATATCGGTTTTGTTACATATTGAAATATATAGTCCTCAATGGTTTTAATCTTTTCCAGAATTTTGGCAAAAATTTTGTCTGCGCTGTCTGCCCTCTTATTATTCAATTCAATTTTATTTTCTAAGCTTGAAATTTTTGTGAGTCGACGATTAACATTTTGAGTTATAATTTTTCTTAAATCTTCTCCCAACTTTCCGAGAATCTCATCAGTATATTGTCTCGTTGCTAGATCATTGTTGTCTAAAGGCTTAGATCCGTTTTTGATACGTTTATTTTGAGCATTTAGATTACCGTCCTCATCGATGAATAATCCCTCAGTAGAATTAACACGTCTTTTCAAATTTTCTGATCGTTCCTTATCAACAGTAAAATGTCCAAACTTGTCGACAGACATGATGTTTATAAATGTAAAACATATTTGTCCTTCTTATTTACACCCATTAAAATATACTCCTTTCTTCACGCAATTCCTCTAATATTGAAAAAATTTCGTTATTGTGGCTGGTATTACCCGCTCCTTTTGATGCTACTAAAATTTCCAATCGTTCGACTAACTCATTTACATCACTCCAATATACATAGTTTGGATTTGATTTCTAAAGAGTCATGTAACCAAAACCTGTTTTTGAGCGAAGTGTAGTAGACATTGTAGGACTAAAATCTTTGTCTATTAACTTCTTAATAATATGGCTATATTTGTATGCTCGTGTACCCTTGATTCTGTTATTAGGTTTAAAGCCTACTCTATGTATATTCGTTTCTAAAATAATTTTTTTATACATTTTCAAGTCTTGATCATCATAGTTTTCAGGTTTACTAAGAAAAATTAGAGAGTGCAGACCAGGAGTCAGATCACAACTCATTCCACTAGAAAATGTTATTTAATTATATTTAATTTTTAATTTTTTATCTCCCAATTTTAATGAATTGTTTCAGTTTTTTTAGGTCCATAACCTTTATCCAACACATTTCCTTTGGTCAAATTACTGATATTAAAATCATAATTATAACTAGTGTTATTATCTTCTAGCTCTGCATCCACACCCATATCGGCCTCTCCTGTATACATTGGTAAAGGTGTTGTCCCTTCTTCTTCTTCACTCTTTTCCGTCTCCTTTTTCTCATCTTCTATATCTTCCTCTATATTCGTCTGTAAAAAGAATTGATTATAGGAATCACTATCATCGAAAGACCTTGGTGGAGTTATGTTTCGATTAGACTGCAGATCTTTCTCATTAGTTGTAAAGTAGAAATCGTCAAGCTCTTTCTCATCATCATCGTTTGTTTTAATTTGCTTCATTTCACGCTTTACTTTTATACGATCTTTTACATTAGAAATCTTATGTTTTTTATTTTCCTTAACAAGTTCATGTAAGGGTTCAGTAATGGGCTTAAAAGTTTCCTCCAATTGTAAATTCGTATGATTCTTGACTTGTTTTAGATCATCGAACTTTCACTTCAAAGCAGGTGTACCTTTCCGGCATGTACAGGATGTGCTCCTCCAACTCGAGAGCAATAGATTCTCCAACCGTTTTTGTTTTGAGCTCCGCCTTGAGGATCGGGAATCTTACATTTTCAGGCATCCTTGTCTTGGATAGCAGTGTCGTTTTATTAAATTTATTGAACTCTTTAATTACAATGTTCATCTGGTTTTCCTGATTCATGATGGTTGTTGATGTTTTTGGACTTGGTACAGTTGTTACACGTTGTATTTAGCAGTATTTTGATATTTGTACCTTTCTAGCAGTTGTTCAGTACTTGTTTCGTAGTTGCCTACTAGTTGTTTTAGCTGGTGAATAGCTGTCATTAGATGGTTACTGTCTGTTTAGTAGCTGTTTACTAGTTGTTATAAGCTGCTCAGCAGATGTTATGAGCTGTTATAATTTTTTGTTAGGAATGATCAAAAATTCTTGTCCTCTAGACGACGTTCGATGTGAAGTACAAACTTAGACTGCGAATTTGAACGCGTGCAGGTCCACTTTGTATACCATACAGAGTTTAGACATACACGTACCCATACACTGATTTTCAACCCCCCAAATGCAAATTAACCATTTAATTATACCGGTTTTGACACCACATCTTCTACGAAAGAAAGTAGAAAAGCGAGGCACAGGTGTCCACAGTTGTATGTATCAAAGTCTTGAACTCTATCGTAATTGTATTGTATTCTGTATCCCATGTATTTCACTTCTTCTCTAGGTGGCTGAAGATTTCCAAAACTATCGAAATAATGTATATTATTTTTATTTTTATTATATGCAACCCATTGTGTACCACTTGATCGTGAATTATCTAGGTTTACTATACCACACTCCCGACTTTTTGGTGCTTCTGGGAGTAGATCTCTCATAAACACTCCTCTAAAATGTGGGATATATTTCTTATCAAAATGTATAATGTCGATACTTGATAGTAGTCTATTGGGTAGCAGAGAAATCACTTTTTTGCTTCTTAATATTTTCCCCCTTACTATAGGGCTTAAGAAAGAAAACATAACACTTTCAGTAGGGCTTGAGATATACTCCTTCTCCTACAGCAACACTTTCAATTTTCCTGTTGTGACGTTTCTTCTCCTCCATAACTTCTTTAGCCATTCTCGAATTGTTAATTGTTTTTCCAATTGCTTCACGTCAAGATTGGCACGATTGGTAGAAAGCCTCTAATTTTGGGTATATTAATTACACGAGGTATTTTCACATTTTTCTTAGAACCCATTAATTGATGAATTGATATCCGTGCTACTTTCATTGCACTCATAATGTCTAATGGATTTTGTTTTTTATTGTCTTAGTAGCAACGTTCTTGGTCCAAGGAACTTGTGAGATGGTTCCGAGGACGCCTAGCTGGAGGCGACCAAGCGGGTTGCAGGTTGCGGATAGCGAACCGCCTATAAGGCCAGCTGTGAATAGCAGTAGGCTAGGTCAAACGGATTCCGCCAGACCGAAACCTCTGCAATAAACAGCCCCGGACAGCCAGCGGGTATCTGTCGCTGTTTAGCGGCAGTACCGTCTATGCGAATTGTTCAGCCGCATTTAAATAGTTGCTCTACACAACCCTTTTTCCCCAAACGCGCAACCTACCTCCTTCCTATCCCACACAACATCTCACCTCGGGCCGGACTAAGGTGTAAGTCGGACCGTGCCGAGAGTCAGCCTGGCTGAGGGCCCGGGTTAAAAACTAGCTCAGTCTCAGGGAGATGGCGCCCCCCTGCTCTATTTATCGCCTTACCCGGGCATCGCGGATCTCTGCCCGGGTGGACCTTCCCGTTCTCCGCAACTCGTGGGAATCAATTATGAATGCCAATAAGTATAAAAATAAAAACACAATGGAGCCGGGCACTCCTAAGAAACCCGTGACGGAGGAGAAGGTGGGTGCGACAGCCTGTGCTGGCACCAGCTCGGGGGCTATCCCAAAAGGGCCCCACCTCAAACTGGGGGTGATAGGTGGAAGACAGTCGGCCGCCAGCACCTCTGCAAAGTGCGCGCCGGCGCCAAAAACTGCAGGAGGTATGACTAAGACGGTCGCTCCAACCACCGAGCAAAATAAACACACCTATGCTGAGAAGCGGACTGCCGCGCAGATAACAGGAGCAAGATTGCCAACCCCTCAGCTGAATGGCTGAAGAAGGTGGAATGGGCGAAGACGGTGCTCCCCAACTACGGGCAAGAGAAGCCTAAAGCTGTAAGTACACAGCCAAGAGACAGTTGCCTGGACCTGCGGCAAAGAGATTTTGGGTCCAACAGAACCTATCTTTTGCGGAGATAGCGCGGGACAAGGTTCTGATTGGACTGGTTGACAAGGGAAACCCCGGAGGCCGGATCCCAAGAAACCAGTGGAAGGCGGTCGAGGAGCAGCTAGCGGTCATCTGCATGGCTTTGCTCCGGGACTTCCCCCAATGACGCCATGTTGCAAGGACGCAGGCTGGTTCCAGGGCAGCGTCAAGGTGGTGTCTTGCGACAGCCAGAGATCAGCTGATCTCTACAAGAAGGCGACGGAGAAGCTCGGAGAGGTGTATCCTGGGGTGAAAATCGTTGCACTAAATTGGTGCGACGTCCCCAGCAGACCACGAGCGAGGATATGGCTGCCGTCGTCCATCAAAGCACCGGAGGACATCCTCTTTATGTTGCAAAGGTGCAACCCAAATTTGCCCACGCACGACTGGAAAGTCGTAAAGGTGGAACCTCACGAGGGGCCGATCAGCCAGGCCATCGTGGTGCTGAATAAGGAGTCAGTGTCCCCAATAGAGGCCGCTCACGGGGAGCTGAACTTCGGATTCAGTGCCATCCGCATCAAAGTCTACAAGGAAGGCTAAGCAGAGGGATGCAGGCGATGAACCCGGCGGACGAAGACGACGGCGACCTCAGCGGCAGCGAGGAAGCGGACGTCACGGTGGTGGAGGGGAACTCGGCAGATGTCGCTAAGACTACTGCAAGTGAACCTCCATCACAGTAAAGCAGCGTCGGCTGCCCTCCTGCTCCGCCTGGCTGACGGCGGGGCAGACCTAGTACTCATACAGGAGCCTTGGGTGGTAGGAGGCAAGGTTGCTGGACTGGGTACCAAAGATTTCAAGCTGCTGCTTGATCCAAAAGAAGGTAAAATTTGAACCTGCATTTTAGCCAAAAGGCACCTTAGCATATTTCTGATTCATAATTACAGCAACGGAGACAACACCGTAGCAAGTCTGGAACTTCCAGCGGCTACAATCAGGGTGGCTTCAGCTTACATGGCCTTCGAGAAGGAAGACCCCCCAGACGAGCTTGTCCGGACACTGGTCAAAGATAGCGAGGCGCTCAAAATAGGACTGGTAATCGGCTGCGACGCAAACGCTCACCACACTCAGTGGGGAAGCCCAACAAGCAACAACAGGGGTGAGTCTCTTTTTAATTTCATCCTTGGCTCAAATCTATTTCTATGCAACAGGGGTAATACCTCCACCTTTATCACAAAAAATAGCCAAACAGTCATTGACCTTACCATGGTGTCAGGTAATCTGCTAGAAGCAGTCAGAAACTGGGAAGTCTTAAACGAACACTCTTTCTCTGACCATAGATTTATAGAAACCACTTTATCACTAGACCCTCCTACTCCAGCTGAATTCGTCAACCTTAGACGTACCAACTGGCGCGCTTATAGGGAAGCCCTACTAAACATTCTTCCAATAGAACCCCCAAGTGACAACAGTGATATACTCAGTCTTGATAACATAGTAGGGATGTTCACGAATGCCTGCAACTCGGCTTTCGAAGCAGCCCACCCTAAACGCAAGCCGAGAGGAACCAGAAAGCCTCCTTGGTGGACACAGAAACTTTCAGAACTCAGATCCAGTTGCAGAACCCTTTTTAACAGGGCAAAAGCAGGAAATGAGGATCTAAAATGGCAACAGTACAAGTTAGAACTAGCCTCCTACAAGAAGGCCATAAGGAAAGAAAAAAGATCAGCTTGGCAGACCTTCTGCTCAAACATAGAGGAAACAGCCGATGCAGCTCGGCTTAGGAAGATCCTCTCCAAAACAACCCCCTCCCTGGGGTACCTTCAAAAACCAGATGGCTCGTGGACAGACTCTAGTGAGGAGTCCCTAAGCCTACTACTAGATACCCACTTTCCGGGTAGTCTCCCGGTAGAACGTCTCCCAGAAAATCATGCAGGTCTAAGCATTGACTTGGAAACGCTTCTTTCCGAACGCAACATAAGTTGGGCCATAAACAGCTTCAAACCCTTCAAATCACCAGGACCCGATCATCTCTCACCTGCGCACATCCAACACGCAGGTCAACTTGCCATCAACTGGCTAAAGACAATTTTCCGTACCATTCTTAGGATAGGAACGTTGCCATCAACATGGAGGGAAACAAAGGTAGTCTTTATACCCAAAGCGGGCAAAGCCTCGCACACGACGACGAAAGATTTTAGGCCCATAAGTCTGACATCCTTTCTCCTTAAGAGCTTCGAGCGACTGATTGGACTGCACATCAGGTCAGTCATGGACTCGAAACAGTTATCAGCAGCGCAGCATGCATATTCAAAAGGCAAGTCTACACGCGGTAGTCAGCCAAATCGAAAAGTCACTCAATCACAAGGAATACGCACTTGCTGCATTCCTGGACATAGCGGGCGCTTTCAACAATGTTCTCCCTACAGCCATAACCGAATCCCTCACCGACCTGGGTGTTGAGATCCAAATCGTGGAGTTAATCCATAAATTGCTGATGAGCAGAATGGTAACCTCCACGCTAGGAATCTCAACACAAACAAAGTTCGTGAACAGGGGAACCCCTCATGGTGGTGTACTCTCCCCCCTGCTATGGAACATCGCAGTAAATAAGCTGTTGTGCTACATGGAAGAGGGTGGATGCAAGGTTGTGGCATATGCGGACGATGTAGCCATTATTTTCTCAGGAAAATTTCCTCAGACACTATGCGATCTAATGACCGCCAAACTTAAAATACCTCTGACTGGACAACAGAAAGAGGTCTAGGGGTAAACCCCTCGAAAACGGAACTGGTGCTGTTTACAAACAGATACAAGATTCCTCAACTAAACCCACCAATATTAAATAACTGCTCTCTCTCCTTCAGTGACAACACCAGGTATTTGGGGTTAATATTAGATAAGCGTCTGACATGGAGACTAAACAGCCAAGAGAGAACGAGGAAGGCAAAAATTGCCCTCTATTCCTGCAAAAAGGCCATCGGAACGAAATGGGGCATGTCCCCAAAAATCGTCAACTGGATACACACAGCGATAGTTAAGCCTATTCTGCTCTACGGAGTGTCAATATGGTGGCTCGCGCTAATGAAGCAGACAACCACAACAAACCTAAACAAGGTACAACGAATGGCATCCTTATGCATAAGCGGAGCCCTTCGCACCACCCCCAACGAGGCGTTAAATGCTATTCTGAACCTTCCAAGTCTGGACTTAGCCGGCATGGAACGAACTAAGATAGCTGCGGTTCGGATGAGGGACTTAGGGCAGTGGAAACCCCAAATATACGGTCATGCCAGGATACTCCAGCAAGACACAATGATCCCACCCAGTACAGATCTATGTAAACCTATTGAATACATCCACACCCCTTTTGAAGCATTGCTCCCAACCAGAGAAGACTGGGAACAAGGCCAGCCGGGCCCTACAGAGGCAGTCAATTTCTACACTGACGGCTCAAAATTAAATAATCAAGTCGGAGGAGGTATATACTCCGAACAACTTAATATCAGGAAATCCTTCAGACTTCCGGATCACTGTAGCGTGTTCCAGGCGGAAGTATTTGCCATAATTGAAGCTTTAATGCTTCTGAACGATGCAAACTGTCAGAATAATCTGATTAACATCTATAGTGATAGTCAAGCGGCTGTGACGAACCCGCCTAGAAGGCGCGTGCGCCACAATAAGTACCACTTTCGTTATTATAGCTTTAAGAGAAATACAGTGAATTATAATAAATGTTAAGTTTAATTAAGAATAAATAAGTCACAGCTAAGTTCAGAACCCTGGGCGGCAACGCCAACCGATAGTTCATCAAGACATGTTAAATACTAGAAAAGCGAAGGAGCTAAAATACCAGAAGTAGGAAAATACTAGAAATCCCGAATAGAGGAAAAGGCCGAAAAATGAGGGAGGGTCACGCGGCGATCGTGGCGGCTCTCTTCTCTCGGGATCGCGGAACGGAAAAGACGTGTGTTTCGGACACGGCTTAACGAGGTTTCAAAAGGTCACGCGTGCTCCTCGAAATAGCCGAGCGGAGGCGATCAAGTGCTGGAGAGTGACCACGCGGGTGACACGCGGCACACATGTATGTACATAAGCAAGTCAGCTAAGGTTAGTACGGTCAGTTCCTCATGTGCTGAAGACGGTGTAGCGGACCCGAGTGAGGACAAAAGGAATGAATAAACGGTGAAGAATATCTAATTGCATCACTCGAACGTGTGTTTCCTTTTCGTAGTTAGGTACCAAAGCTAACCTTACTTTACCCCGCCCACACCGCTGCTAGGGACCTGGATGTGGACCCCCTTCCCGTCCGGTCTAGTAGTTTCCTGCCTCTCCCGTAGTTTTGGGATGCGTGCGTGGACACCCTTCCCGCCGTATCCACAATCCTAGTTTTCCCGCCGCCTCTGTAGGTTTTGGGGATTCGCGCGTGGACACCCTTCCCGCCGTATCCACAAGCCTAGTTTTCCTGCCTCTCCCGTAGTTTTGGGGATTCGCGCGTGGACACCCTTCCCGCCGTATCCACAAGCCTAGTTTTCCTGCCTCTCCCGTAGTTTTGGGATTCGTGCGTGGCCACCCTTCCCGCCGTATCCACAATCCCAGTTTCCCCGCCGCCTCTGTAGGTTTTGGGGATTCGCGCGTGGACACCCTTCCCGCCGTATCCACAAGCCTAGTTTTCCTGCCTCTCCCGTAGTT
This sequence comes from Drosophila subpulchrella, assembly GCF_014743375.2. Lineage (NCBI taxonomy): Eukaryota > Metazoa > Arthropoda > Insecta > Diptera > Drosophilidae > Drosophila > Drosophila subpulchrella. The sequence continues at coordinate 275,089 of NW_023665473.1, read as the reverse complement.
TTGGGATTCGTGCGTGGACACCCTTCCCGCCGTATCCACAATCCTAGTTTTCCCGCCGCCTCTGTAGGTTTTGGGGATTCGCGCGTGGACGCCCTTCCCGCCGTATCCACAAGCCTAGTTTTCCTGCCCCTCCCGTAGTTTTTGGGATTCGTGCGTGGACGCCCTTCCCGCCGTATCCCCAAACCTAGTTCCTCCGCCATCCTGGGGCTCGTGCGCGGCCCCGCGCTGTGCCGACTTACGCCCGCAAAGCAATCTCCCGGCTTGGCCTCGCCCGAAGGTCCAGCCCGGTGGATTTTTCGCCTCCGACGCGAAACCCGACTTACGCCCGCAAAGCAATCTCCCGGCTTGGCCTCGCCCGAAGGTCCAGCCCGGTGGATTTTTCGCCTCCGACGCGAAACCCGACTTACGCCCGCAAAGCAATCTCCCGGCTTGGCCTCGCCCGAAGGTCCAGCCCGGTGGATTTTTCGCCTCCGACGCGAAACCCAAGACTTACGCCCGCAAAGCAATCCCCCGGCTTGGCCTCGCCCGAAGGTCCAGCCCGGTGGATTTTTCGCCTCTGATGCGAAGTGCAAGACCCCGGCCAGCCTGTTAGGCCGCCACCCAGGAACCGGACTCTGCATGACCAACGTCATCTGCTTTTCTTCGACGTGAATAAGGACCTCTGGTGAAGACTCCCCCCCCAAAGTTACCTGTTCCCCCGTGGAGCGGAACCCTCTAGTCCGGCGTTTCGGTGATTTACAAATTTTCTTGTAAAGGACTCTGGATCTGACTGAGATCTGTATCCCGGCCGAGAAAGCATCCTTACAAGTGGCGCCCGAACAGGGACACCGAGACTAGCGGGGCATTTATCCAAGTGGCCTAAAGAACCACCGTGAAAAGGGAAGATTCGCCCGGAGAGTCGAGACGACCGCCCCTACCCAGAGTCGGGGAGGAATCGTAGGATTTAAGAAGGAAGTCCGTCCAGGAAAACAAGACGATGAGTACCCCTAAGGAATCAGACGGTGAGTCCGAGGAAACCGATTTTATCAAAAACCCTGGTGTAGGAGTTCGCTGGATATATGCTCGCCGAAAGGACGAACTCAACTCACTCGCCGTTGAGTTTGGCTTTAAAGCGGATGGTACCGTCGAGGAGGCCAGGAGGACGTTCGCTAACCTAGTCAACACAAGATCCTTCCCACAGCGGGTGTGGACTCGACTAGCTCAGTTGCAGGAACAGTATAGCAGTCGGGCCCCGAGCCCTAACCCTGCGGGGAAGAACGATGAGATGGGACAATTTGCGGAGTCCCTCCGGATCCCCGTCGGCTCGGACGCCGCGCCGATCAACGCCGATCCAACGCGTCTTCGAGGGATACATCCAGGGACGACACGCGGCATCCGGACGCCGCCAGGAGATGTTCGCCCAGCCACCGGCCTACAGGAAAAAAATGTGCAAGGTAACACGACTCTCACCCAACGTTTGCTCCCCGAGAAGATGCATAAGTGGAACCTACGGTTCGACGGTAGCTCAGATCCGTTGGCTCTCGTCGCCGCACTCGAGGAGAAGATGACGACATACAGGATAAATCCGGACGAGATCCCCCGGGCTATGTCCGAAATTTTCGAGGGCTCGGCAGCAGGGTGGCTCCGCACTAGCCATCTGCAATCTGCCTCTTGGGAAACTTTCCGAAGGGAATTTCTGGATTTCTTCCTACCTCCCCGATATTTCGAAAGGTTAGAGGACGAGATTCGCACTCACATGCAGAGGAAAGGAGAGTCTTTCAAAACTTACCTGATCGAGCTCAGGACGAAGATGCAACAGGCTGGGTACCGAGAGGAGGAAGAGTTGTACCGGGCATACGAGAACATGGCTCCCGAGTATCGGCTGTATATCAAGCGCGGCGAATGCGCGTCATTGAAGCAGCTGACACACATGGCTACCGAGTATGAGAGTGTCAAACAACTCGAGTTGATTCGAGGGGGAGCCCCAGGAATGACGGGCGGAAACAGCGAGGGATCGCGACTTCGACGGTCGCCGAATCCCTTCCGGAGCCCGGAGAGTACTACACAGGCAGGTCGCGTGACCCACCGTATGATCGAGCAAGGAACCTCCCGAGTAGACGTGCAACGGGCCTGCGGCCGCTGCGGTGGGAACGGACACTTCCGTCGAGACTGTCCCAACCCACGCCGCGACTTCTGTTGGGATTGTGGTCGAGTGGGAGTTCTAACCATACAGTGCTGCCGTCGGGATGCCTCGGGAAACGGAGGACGTCTCCGCCGGAATCTGGGTGCGGCGGAGACGAACGAAGCATCGGTTCGACCCCAGCAAACCCCCCGTTAAGGGTACACGGTGGGCTCATCACGGCAGCGATAGAAGTCGGAGGCAGATGGGTGGACGCCACCGTCGACACTGGGGCATCAAGGAGTTTCGCCAGCGAAAGTTTTACAAACCTGGTCGCCCGCGCCGGCGAGGTTCGGGATGTGGACACTAGAATAGCGTTGGCCGACCGGTCATGTCTGGATGTTACGAAGTTGTGGCGAACTCCGGTCACGTTGGCGGGCACCACAGTACTATTACCCATGTTGGTGATGCCCACCATGTTGGATCGAGTGATACTTGGGATGGATTTCCTCAAGACCGCAGGAACGCGCGTGCGATGTGGGCAAGCCACCCTTGACTTGCAGCCCGAGCCACAAGCGGAAGGCGATCCGTTGTTACTCCCAGTGCTCATACCACCGAGGGACGATCGAGGGGAAGCAGTACGCCCCGTCAAGTTTAAAGTCCAATTGGGGACTGCCAGACAAGGAGGTCCAGAGGTTCTCAGACCGACGCCGATGCGGGACACGGCTGCGATAGACGACACCGGGATACCCGCGGGGATGGGAGCAGGAGAGCACGACGAAGACCGACAAATCGTACCTTTGAGCCTGGGGCAACAAAGCTTCATCAACCGGGAGTTAGCTTTGTTCGAGAGTCTTCAGGGGGTTTCGCATGTCGCCGAACACCGTATCGTCATGCGCGACGATAAACCATTGAAGCAACGGTATTACCCCAGGAACCCCGCGATGCAACATGTCATCGATACCCAAGTAGACGAGCTGCTCCGCTCCGGAGCCATCGAGCCTTCCAGGAGCCCACACAGCGCACCAATCGTGTTGGTGAAGAAAAAGGCTGGCGATTGGCGCATGTGCGTTGACTACCGACAGTTGAACGCACATTCGGTGCCCGACGCCTACCCGGTCCCGAGGATCAACCACATCCTGGAGAAGTTGCGTCACGCACGGTACATCTCTACGTTGGATCTGAAAAACGGCTATTGGCAGATACCCATGGCCAGGGGTAGTCGCCAATACACAGCCTTCACCGTTCCAGGTCGGGGACTATACCAGTGGAAGGTCATGCCCTTTGGACTGCACTCCGCCAGTGCCACGTTCCAACGCGCTCTGGATAGCGTAATCGGGGCGGAGATGGAGCCGGTCGCCTTCGCTTACTTAGACGACATTATTGTCATTAGCGCTACAGAGGAACAGCACTTCGTTAACCTCGCCGAAGTGTTCCGCAGATTGCGGGCGGCAAATTTGAGGATAAATCCAAAGAAGTGTACTTTCTTCAAGCAAAAACTGGCCTACCTCGGTCATGTGATCAGTGGTGAAGGGATTCAGACAGACCCCGAGAAGGTGTCCGCGATTAATGGGTTGAAGACCCCCACCAACCTGAAGGAACTTCGCCAATGGATCGGGATGGCCTCATGGTATCGGAGGTTCGTCCCTAGCTTCGCGACCATCGTACAACCAATGACCGCCCTACTGAAGAAAGGTCAGAAGTGGACCTGGGGACCAGGACAACAGACCGCCTTGGAAGAGATTAGAAGATGCCTGACTACCGCCCCTGTGTTGGGTTGTCCGGATTTCGACCAGAAGTTTGTTTTACAGACTGACGCGAGTGACGTCGGTTTGGGAGCGGTGCTATCCCAGGACATCGATGGTCAAGAGAAGGTCATCGCATACGCTAGCCGCCGACTAACTCCTGCGGAGCATAATTATACGACGACAGAGAAAGAGTGCCTGGCCGTCATCTGGGCCATCAGGAAGATGCGGTGTTACTTGGAGGGCTACCGATTCGAAGTCGTTACCGACCACTTGGCTCTTAAATGGTTCAATTCTATCGAGAGTCCTTCCGGGCGAATAGCGCGTTGGGCTTTAGAACTGCAACAGTTCCAATTCGACGTGCGCTACCGACGAGGAAAGCTGAACGTCGTGGCCGATACACTTTCGCGACAGCCCTGTGAGGTGCTTCAAGGCGCTGTCGAGATCGAGGACCACTGCGAGTGGATCGGTAAGATGAAGAGCAAGGTACTCGAAGAGCCTGAGAAGTTCTCGGACTATATGCTAGAGAACGACCAGCTGTACAGGAATATGGGTTACCGAGCTGACGACGAGGACTACTTCCCGTGGAAACTCTGCGTGCCCACCCCCCATAGAGCCCGCGTCTTATACGAGTGTCATGATTCCCCGACCGCAGGACACTTGGGGGTCCGAAAGACGATCAACCGCCTGTCACAAAGATATTTCTGGCCCGGCATGTACCGCGATGCAAAACACCATGTTCGACACTGCGAGTCGTGCCAGAAATTTAAGACCGTTCAGACCAAAGCAGCCGGGAAAATGCTAACCCGCGTCGTAAACGAACCCTTTGACATTCTCTGTGCCGACTTCGTGGGTCCACTGCCCCGTTCGAAACAGGGGAACTCTATGCTTCTGGTCTTCCATGACGTGTTCTCCAAATGGGTAGAGCTGATCCCACTCCGGAAAGCCACCGCCGCTGTAGTACAGAGAGCGTTTCGGGAACGTATACTCGGGCGAGTGGGCGTCCCCCGGAAGTTCGTGTGCGACAATGGAACCCAGTTCACAAGTCGGGCCCTGAAAGACTACTTTACCAAACTCGGCGTGGAAGTCCAGTACACGGCCCCGTATTGTCCGCAAGAGAATCCCACCGAGAGGACCAATCGTACAGTGAAGACACTGATATCTCAGCTGTCGGAAGACGACCAAAGTTCTTGGGATAGTATGTTGCCGGAGATTTCCCTCGCTATCAATAGCAGCATATCGGATTCGACGGGATATACTCCCGCATTTCTCACTCAGGGACGGGAGTTACGCCTGCCTGCGATGTTGTACGACGAACTTACCCCTGGATCGGGGGTCTTACATACAGGTCCTGAAGACAAGGCGTCGCGTCTCAAAGGAATCTTCGACATCGTGCGATCGAATCTACAACGAGCATCCTTAGAACAGGCGAGGCACTATAATCTTCGAAGGCGCGAATGGAGACCAACACTAGGGAGTCAAGTGTGGCTGCGACAACATCCCTTATCGAAGGCTGCCGAGGGGTTCGCCGCCAAACTCGCTCCCAAATATGACGGTCCCTATACCGTCGCGAAGTTTACGTCTCCAAACTTGGTTCGCCTGCGGCGCCCGGGAGACCGACGGCGAAGGATCGCCAATATATCACAGCTTAAACCCTACTATGCGGTGGACACCCCCGACACGATCGACGACGGCATCACCGGGGCGAGCGACCCGGCACGGTAAGCGCCCAGAACCGCGGGATAGTTTTAAGATCAATGATTGTAATAGGTTAAGATTGACGGGTCCTATGTTAGCTACACCGTTAGGTAGAGAGTTCAGAAGATAGGGTTATACCGATAAGTCTAGACTAATATTCCAGACGGACGTCGAGTGCGAATAGCCGTCGGAGCGGGCGCCTATAAGTTCATCGTCACCATCAAGGACGACGGGCGCCACTACATTGCGCCGCGGGAAGAAAGGGGGGGGTGTGACGAACCCGCCTAGAAGGCGCGTGCGCCACAATAAGTACCACTTTCGTTATTATAGCTTTAAGAGAAATACAGTGAATTATAATAAATGTTAAGTTTAATTAAGAATAAATAAGTCACAGCTAAGTTCAGAACCCTGGGCGGCAACGCCAACCGATAGTTCATCAAGACATGTTAAATACTAGAAAAGCGAAGGAGCTAAAATACCAGAAGTAGGAAAATACTAGAAATCCCGAATAGAGGAAAAGGCCGAAAAATGAGGGAGGGTCACGCGGCGATCGTGGCGGCTCTCTTCTCTCGGGATCGCGGAACGGAAAAGACGTGTGTTTCGGACACGGCTTAACGAGGTTTCAAAAGGTCACGCGTGCTCCTCGAAATAGCCGAGCGGAGGCGATCAAGTGCTGGAGAGTGACCACGCGGGTGACACGCGGCACACATGTATGTACATAAGCAAGTCAGCTAAGGTTAGTACGGTCAGTTCCTCATGTGCTGAAGACGGTGTAGCGGACCCGAGTGAGGACAAAAGGAATGAATAAACGGTGAAGAATATCTAATTGCATCACTCGAACGTGTGTTTCCTTTTCGTAGTTAGGTACCAAAGCTAACCTTACTTTACCCCGCCCACACCGCTGCTAGGGACCTGGATGTGGACCCCCTTCCCGTCCGGTCTAGTAGTTTCCTGCCTCTCCCGTAGTTTTGGGATGCGTGCGTGGACACCCTTCCCGCCGTATCCACAATCCTAGTTTTCCCGCCGCCTCTGTAGGTTTTGGGGATTCGCGCGTGGACACCCTTCCCGCCGTATCCACAAGCCTAGTTTTCCTGCCTCTCCCGTAGTTTTGGGGATTCGCGCGTGGACACCCTTCCCGCCGTATCCACAAGCCTAGTTTTCCTGCCTCTCCCGTAGTTTTGGGATTCGTGCGTGGCCACCCTTCCCGCCGTATCCACAATCCCAGTTTCCCCGCCGCCTCTGTAGGTTTTGGGGATTCGCGCGTGGACACCCTTCCCGCCGTATCCACAAGCCTAGTTTTCCTGCCTCTCCCGTAGTTTTGGGATTCGTGCGTGGACACCCTTCCCGCCGTATCCACAATCCTAGTTTTCCCGCCGCCTCTGTAGGTTTTGGGGATTCGCGCGTGGACGCCCTTCCCGCCGTATCCACAAGCCTAGTTTTCCTGCCCCTCCCGTAGTTTTTGGGATTCGTGCGTGGACGCCCTTCCCGCCGTATCCCCAAACCTAGTTCCTCCGCCATCCTGGGGCTCGTGCGCGGCCCCGCGCTGTGCCGACTTACGCCCGCAAAGCAATCTCCCGGCTTGGCCTCGCCCGAAGGTCCAGCCCGGTGGATTTTTCGCCTCCGACGCGAAACCCGACTTACGCCCGCAAAGCAATCTCCCGGCTTGGCCTCGCCCGAAGGTCCAGCCCGGTGGATTTTTCGCCTCCGACGCGAAACCCGACTTACGCCCGCAAAGCAATCTCCCGGCTTGGCCTCGCCCGAAGGTCCAGCCCGGTGGATTTTTCGCCTCCGACGCGAAACCCAAGACTTACGCCCGCAAAGCAATCCCCCGGCTTGGCCTCGCCCGAAGGTCCAGCCCGGTGGATTTTTCGCCTCTGATGCGAAGTGCAAGACCCCGGCCAGCCTGTTAGGCCGCCACCCAGGAACCGGACTCTGCATGACCAACGTCATCTGCTTTTCTTCGACGTGAATAAGGACCTCTGGTGAAGACTCCCCCCCCAAAGTTACCTGTTCCCCCGTGGAGCGGAACCCTCTAGTCCGGCGTTTCGGTGATTTACAAATTTTCTTGTAAAGGACTCTGGATCTGACTGAGATCTGTATCCCGGCCGAGAAAGCATCCTTACACGGCTATCAGGTCGATTATCTCGACCATAACAAACTCCCACACCATATCAAACTGCCGCAAATCTCTGCACGAGATGGCTCTGCAGTTTAAAATTTACCTGATATGGGTCCCGGGTCACCGGAACATTACAGGCAATTGTATTGCAGATGAGCTGGCCAGGCATGGCACTACCGTTTCTCTCCTTCCGGACAAGGAGAACATTGGTATGCCGATGGCCACCTGCAAGCTTAACATTAGAAATCAATATAAGAAACTTGCGAGCCTAGCATGGACACATGTTAAGCACTGTCGCATCTCTCGCCAGACATGGCCAATCATCGACGCGAAGAGAACTTTGGAACTATTAAGACTAAACCGTACCGAGTGCGGATTGGTAATACGAGTGTTAACAGGCCACTGGTTGGTTGGCACACACGCAAGCAGATTGGGCGCGCCCCGAAACGATTTCTGCAGAAGCTGCAGGTACGAGGAGGAAGAGGAAACGGTGGAACACCTGTTCTGTTCCTGCCCGGCCCTGTGCAGATCTAGACTGTACCACTTAGGGAATCCCTTCATGAGCAGTCTATCTGAACTGGCGAACATAAGCCTAAAACGAATAATAAAATTCATTAAAGCAACCGGATGGGAATTATGCTAAGCCAGCAGCAATAATGGCAGCAGATTTTTAAGAAAGGGGATACAGATCCACGCAGTACCACAATGGACCTTTTAAGGACTAAGTGTGTCAATGACTTGGCAGCCGCTCTAACCTAACCTAACCTAGTAGCAACGTTAATAACAGTCGAAAGGTATGTTTGCTTTATTTTATTCTTCATTATCTTTTTCCTCAGTTTCTTTACCGTTGTAGTCAATCCCATACCAAATTTTTTCTTGGCCTTCATTATATTTGTAACAAAGTATACTGCTGCTTTTTCACCAAGACCGCTATCTGGTGCCTTGAAACGCGATCAGGCTTTATAAATTAATATGGAGTCTGGCCTGTCGTTCACTCTATGCCTTGTTTTGAGAATATGCAATATCGTGTTCTGTGCAAGCTTCATCCAATGGGTTTATTCCTTGATCACCGCGTTCCAACCGTTTCTGTGACTTTGTACCCGGTCCACAAAAATTATATCCCGGAATATGGGCTTCAAACGGTAATGAATTGATAAGCTTATGGACAAGACCACCACCGTGTTTACAATTAAAAATACGACTGATGCGATTATAAAAACGTTTCCCCATTTTAGTGATGTTTAATCATCAAAGATTTCTCATTGAATGAGGTACATTAGATTAAAAGATGCGTTTAATAAGTCAAAAACAAAAAACTTTAGTTAGAATTATTAACGATGAAAACGAGTAATAGTGCTCTCTTACCGAACACAATAAGGGCTCTAATTGTTGGGCCTTCGAGTTCTGGTAAAACTAATATTATGCTAAGTTTAACAGAGAGTCCCAATGGTCTAAAATTCGAAAATGTTTATATATTTTCAAAAAGTTTATATCAACCTAAATAAGAGTACTTGGAGAAATTAATCAAACCGATTAAAGGAATGGGATATCATACATTCTCCCATAATGACGGTGTACTAGACCCCAGTGAAGCCAAAAACAATTCCATTATGATATTCGTTGACGTAGCTTGTGATAAACAAGATAACATAAGATCTTATTTTTGTATGGGTCGACATAAAAATATCGATTTTTTTTATTTATATCAAACGTATAGTCATATACCGAAACATCTGATTCGTGACAATGCCAACTTTATTATAATGATTAAACAAGATGATTTAAATATGCGGCATATATATCGGGACCATATTAACACTGATATGAATTATGAAACATTTTAGAAAATTTGCCATAAATGTTGGGAGGACAAGCACGGATTCCTATTAATTAGCAAGGGTATCGAAATGGATAACGGAAAATACAGAAAAGGATTTGATCAATTTATTATGATTTACGGAGTAATATCAATATAAAGCTTGGTTAGATACTTACAATCCCACAGCTTATCATGAGATTTCATGTCTAGATCACTTGCATTATCCTTGAAAGGAAAAAGATCAATTATAAATACAAACTTTTTTCTACCTATCGAATTGAATGGTCGATATGAGTGCGCTCTTATCGATTTTAATATGTATAATTCGATTCCAAATATTGATGAAAAATATAATCTCATCCACATCGGTGAAGAGGTTTTTACAATTCCTACTGGATCATAAGAATTGAATGATATCACCGATATCATTTACAATAAGCTTAAAGACTATAACCTTGAAAACACATTTAAAATTCAAATAATAATATAAATAACTACCATGTGAGAGTCAGTTAACTTTAATAAAGAAAGATCGAAAGAACAACTCTTTGGTTTCCATCAAAGAGTACTAGAACCACATCCTACAAGAACCTTTCGATCAGATCAGACTGTGAACATATTAAAAATTAATACAATTCGTTTGGAATGTAATATAATTAGCGGTTTATATCTAGATAATACACCGAATAACACTTTACATTAGTTTGGCATTAATTTTCCGCCTGGGTATAAAATGACAGTGACACCACATAACCTAATTTATTTACCAATCAACTGTGACGAAATAAGCACACTACCTATACGCATAGTTGATCAAAACGGTGATTTGGTGAATTTAAGTGGTGAAAACGTTTCGATTCGCACGCACATTCGCTTAATAGAATGATTATTTATAATAAAAGACGAAGCTTAAGTCCTCAGCCAAGCATTACTAATTGTAAAGCTAAAGAAAGAGGATCAACAGTAAAAAGAAGCTCACTTACTTTGAAAAATAAACTATTTTTAAAGTCGTTAGGATTGAAGCTTCGAGCATAATATAAAAGGTGGAAAGGAATACAATGAACGAAATCTTAAATGTTCGAGAAAAGGTTTACTCAGATGAAAGTATTTCGAAGAAAGAGTTTCATACTTATTCATCGTATAATCAAACATTTAAACCAAACGATGAAATTCGAATTACTATCCAAAATCAAGACTTACTCGTGCTTCCTCACGAAAGTTACCTTAATTTTCAAGTAACTATTAGAAAAGATTCACCGAATGGACCTACAACTGATAATGTTACCACTTTTTTTCAAAATAATTGTATGGCTTACTTTTTGGATGAAATTAGGTACGAAATAAATGAATGTGAGATTGATAAAACACGATTTGTCGGTATGACTACAACCCTAAAAAATTATATATCTCTGGATAATCTTCAAAGCCTAAATCTATTGAAATCTGGATGGAGCAGTGGAGATGAAATTTCTACGGGACCCCACTTCAACTTTTCTGTACCATTAAAAAATTTGTTGGGATTTTCTGAGGATTATAAAAAAGTTTTGTTAAATTGTAAACACGAAATAGTGTTAATGGTAACTAAAATTCTTGGCGATGTGTTTGAAAAAACCAGAAATGAACAAACTTTTAAACTGGATATGACGAATAAAACCTGAAAATTCCCCATGTAACTCAGAGTGATTTTGCAAAAATTAAGATGTACGATATTATTAAAAGTGGTTTAAACCTACTTATCGCATTCCGGAGTTGGGACTCATATGTTAACCCCAAGTTGGAGTATGGGAGTCAAAACATCTGGAATGTGAAATTGTCGGCTAACCGCAAAAAACCAAGATTTGCCATAATTGGATTTACACTAAATGGAGAACTTATCACAAATAACTTATCAAAGTTGAAAGTTCACTTAAATTCTAAGTCATATCTGAATCTTAATCTGAATGTTGATTTTAGTAAGAATCAGTATGCTCACCTATATAATATGTACACAAGATTTTAATCTAGTTACTATAATCGTAAATCACAACCATTTTTGACCCCAAATGAATTTAAATTGAAGGCCCCTGTTATTGTGGTTTGATCTTTCATATCAAAATGAATCAGTGAAAGCTGGTCCTATTGATGTGAAAATTTCAATAGAACTGAAGACATAAAGTCATGAAAATACCCAAGCTTACTGTCTCCTCATATTTGACAGTTTAGTTGAATATAACCCATTAAACGGACTAGTACAACGAGTTGTTTAACATTATAAAAATGTTGAAAGATACTGTTTCGATTGATGTTCAAGATTTCTTTGATAACAATAATAATTTTATTCTAAAATTTTTATTCGAAAAAGATCCAAACTTGAATAATAGTTTTTGAATAGAACCACCATATGATTTTACTTTGCTAAATACAAAATCTCGTAAAACTGCAATTTGGTTAACCAATACACATCACAAAATTTTTTGAAACGATGGAGAAAACAGTTTTCCACAAACTCGAAAGTTCCTGAGGACAATTACAAGCGGAAAACAAATTATTTGTAAAGGTGTGGAAAAGAAACGATTTCTACAGACGTTTTTTGGGAGTCGTCAGTTCATTAATATCAAGGAAATGGGCTGTCCGTCATTAAACAGGTTTAAAGGAAAACAGTTTCCCTATTGTGAAACACACCTTAAGGGCGGGGTTTGTGTTCTTAACAAAGCATACATTATTTTGACATTTTTTATAAGTAGCTCCAAAATACAATAAAATATACGTCATTTTAACGTTTAGACTAGATGTGTAAAGACCTTTAAGAAAACTTACAAGAAAATTAAGAAAATGAAATTTCATGAGGAAATTGACCAATTTATTGAACAATTTAAAGAACAGATAATTGGTCAGCATTTTCAATACCTTCTAAACACAAAAACTATGTTCATGAATCGAGGTGGACATTATCTCAAAACTACGAATTATGGTGAACACTTTACGTTTTGTAATCCAGAAACTACGTCGGAAACGTTCTTCTATGCAAATCGCCGGAACGAAGTCGGAAAATTCGTTTCAATATATAATAAAAATGTTCGGAATGCCAAAATAAATGAATAAATGTATTATTATGCTACAAAATAAACTTCTGACTTTTTATTTTGAGTTAAAATTACAGGTACGGAGAATGGAAAATATTTCCTTGACTGAGATATGTCGGCTACTTGCGAGTTGTTGCGCGGTCGTATTAGAGCTAGCAGTCAGCCGTGAGGTCGTTGGCGTGAGGCCCATGATCTTGTCAATGAGCGTGAGCCTTCAGGCTTGTGCATGTGTCCCTTTTATTGCGGTCAGGTAATGGACAGGTGCGTATGTTCGGGTAGCTCTTGCTTTAATCCCTTTTATGACATGGTTGGTGTGGGGGCGATGGGGGCAATTAAGTATACTCTTTATGGACATGATCGTTACATTTTTATGACTTCAAAGCCCATTAAAATCAGTTAATTTATTGAATTATGCTAATTGTCCTAGAACCCGCATACGTTAACGAGGGGGGAGTGGGGCCAATAATATGCTAATTGTCCCAGAAGCCGTATTTACTACTACATACTACTGATATGCGATTTGCCAATGCCAATTTTACCTGACATTTATTGTTTTCGTCAATACCTACCTATTGACCACAAAAAAATTTTGCCACGCCCACTCTAACGCCCACAACACGAACACAAGCTTAAAAAAATCGACCATATGAACGCTGATGGCTCGAAAACTATCAATTATAGAGGGTTGGTATGTAATATTTAGATTCTTTAGCTTCTTACGCAGGTCAAGCTTTTACGCGGATGTGCCACGTCCACTCTAACGCCCACAAGACGCGCAAAACTGTGGCGCCAAAAGTTTCGATGCTAGACGAACAAATTTACATAAAATGGATTGATCCCGTTAATACCTATCGACTAACGCCCACAAACGTCCCAAGAAGAAAAGCAATGACGTCAAAGCCAGACCATAACAAATATATTTGTGCTTGTGTATGTGTAAGTAGTTGCAGGCCGAACTGCGCGGCAAAGAGAAAAGCGCTGCCGGCGCTAAAAGAGAGCAGAGTGCTCGGCAGTCTATAATAAACTCTTATCCTTAGGCGCAAAATGCCATCTCTATCCTATGTAAAAGAAAACCGACATATACATATATACATTTTTTTTTTGCCAAATTCAACTCAGAATCAAATAAGCTTCGCAACTGACAACACTAAAAATTAAGTACAGTCGACACAAGTGTCACACACAGTTCCAATACTTAGGCGTTGTATAGGGGAATGTGTGAGTTGCTGTTGGTTTGTCAGGAATAAGGCGAATAGATAGCGCGACTTACGGTGAATAATTACACTAACTCGTATTATTAGTTATAGTTTTAATGATAAATAAATAGATTACCAAATATGAATATATATATTCGGTTTATGAAATTTGTACGTTGCGATGTGTCGTTCTCGCGGAGCTGTCGTGTCGACCTCGTTCCACGATTACTCGCCAACTGGCTTCGGAGTTGCCACACAGTTGCTGTTCAATGCTTTTTCATCAGAACTGGATCGTGACAGCTCGGCCAATCCTGAATTCGGATCGTCCTCGATTCGATCATCGTCATCGTCGGTAACATCCACCTTAGGGATGTTGGAACACCACGGCTTGATTTTGTCGGAGGAATAGACAGAACAGTATTTACGTCCTGTAATCTGAATACCTGGGATGTCTTCGATGTCTTCGATCTTCGATCATTTCCAAGGACCTTGACGACGATATGGGGTCCTCGGTAACGTGGTTCGAGCTTTCGCGACTCGCCTGTAGCAGCTGGTTTTCAACGACTACAAGATTACCTGTGGAGTAGATAGAAGGGTTAGCGTGTTTCGTGTCAAGCCGTTGTTCCCATTTAGCTCGCTCGCTTGCAATATTGACGAGCGCTTGGTATCTGTTGTCGATGACAGATTCCTTCTCGTCTCTTTCCAAATCGGCGTGTATAGCTGCCGTGAGATGATTCTGGACGACGTCAATAGGATTAAAGTTAAACACCAAATCAATTGGGCTGAATCCTGATGTTTCGTTCTTTTGAGAGTTTACACTCCACTGAAGATTGTGTAAAGTAAGATCCCAATTCTTCGGGTTGTCGTTCATGGCGCGTACATAGTTGAGAATAGTTTGGTTTGCTCGCTCGACTTGTCCATTTGCACGAGGTGTTCGCACAGCGTTTTCAATGTGTTGAATCTGGATGTACTTACAGTACTCTTCAAATTGTTTCGAGGTAAACGCTGTTCCACGATCGGATATTATTATCTTTGGCAGACCGAAGTAGCTAGAAACTTCATTTAAAATGTTCAGCACTGGAAGGGCTTTTGTGTTTTTAATTGCCTTTACAATCAGATATTTACTGAAGGGATCGGCGTTTGCTTCGAACAAACGGTCCCAAATGATCAATGTGTAGCCTGCGAAATGGTACTAGATCGGTGTCATTATAATGCATACAACCTTCGGGCTAGCCTCCTTTGGATTTGTAGTAGCAGCATTGAATGCATGTTGAGATATATTCCAGAATTTTTGTTGAATTCGTCCGTTTGTTTTGTCAAGACCGAAATGTCCAAAATCATCATGACACTTCTTAACATTACGCCACCTCACGTTCTTCGGTACAACGAAAGCTATTCCTTTTTCGACCTTGCGATATAGACGGTGATTTTTGATTACGTAATCAGCTTGAAGTTGCTTTAGCCGATTTGCGGTACGATGTCCGTTCAATACAGCAAATATTTGGACAAGGGCCTCATCCTGAAGCTGCATAGTTAACAACCAGTCATCGACGTCCGTAATTATGGTGCGCACTACTTCCTGTAAGGATTTTCCAGGAGGCCAATCGGGAGCGCGGCTCATGGCATCCACATGGGCCATTTAACTGCCTTCACGATGAATAAATTCGCAGTCGTAGTCCAGTATTTTAATCCACCAACGTGCGACTTGCAGGACTTTTACCTTAGCGATGGCGGAACAATCAGTAACGAGTCGGAAGGGTTTTCCTAAAAAATACACCCTAAGCCTTTGTAGTTTTTCTACGACGGCCAACGTCTCGAGTTCATAGCTATGGTATCTACTTTCAGCGTCAGTACTAAAAAAGCAGACAGGTCGCCAATTCGTTTTGTCTTGAGATTGCAATAGGACTCTTGCTAGTCCGATCGCACAAGCATCTGTGTGTACCTCATGATGTGCTGCAAAGTCATACAGAACCAGAACTGGAACACAGCATAATTTGTCGATTAGCTCTTTAAAAGCCCGTTGCTGGTCATTTCCCCAATCAAAACAGTTTTGATCTGATTTACGCAACAATCGTGTAAGGGGTCATGTTATTAAGGAGTAGTTTTCAACAAACTTTCGAAAGAATCCCGTTAGACCCAAAAATCGTCTGGCATCCTTTACGTTATTGGGGTCTTTGAAGTTTTTGATATCGCTCACCTTGTTTTCCATCTTTGTTGACAATATGGCCCAAGAAAGGTTTTTCTGATTGAAGAAACTTGCATTTGTCATAGTGAAGTGTTAAGCCGCTCTCTTTAAGAATTCGAAAGAATTTTTCCTCATTAAATGTTTTGCTGGGAACTATGACGTCATCTAAATATGCGAGTACCTCACCTGGCTCCATGCGTTTGACTATTTTGTTCATGACCGCTCGAAAAACTGCTGGGGCATTGACGAGACCGAATGGCATCGTGTTATATTCGTAGTGGCCGTCTGAAGTTAAAAATGCTGTGAATTGTTTGGATGATTCGCAAACCTCGACTTGATGATACGCAAGTCCAGCTGAGAAAAATAGGCATTCCCGGCTAATTGGGCAAATTGTTCCTCCAGATTTGGCATTGGAAACGGTATTTTGACGGTTATACTGTTGAGACGTCGGTAGTCGACGCAAAGACGATGTTCACCATTCTGTTCTTTAACGCCGACAATTCCAGATGCATAAGGAGAGTCCGAAGGACGAATGATATCACTATCGACAAACTCGGAGATAATATTACCGACGACAGGTCTAAGTGCAAAAGGCGTACGGTAGGGCTTAGTGTAGCACGGAACGTTTGATGTTAAAGTTATTTCCATTTTGGTTAGAGAACATTTACCGAGCTCATTAGCTTTCTCCCCAAAGCAAGAAGCGTTTTCCAATATCAATCCGTTTATCAGTTCGTTTTCAATTGAGGAATGCTCTTGGCTTGTTTGAATTTTTCGAATATTCTCTACGTAACACTCGTTACCGAGGATGATCAATTTGTTTCCATCGCGACAAAGGGTATCCTTACCCAAAAGTACATTTTCGGTTATTAGTTCATCTTCTACGACCAAAACTTCAACTTCGTAATCAGAATCGTCAATCACAATTTTCACGAAAAGTTTCTGTGTGCAAAGGAGTTTCCCACCACCAAATACGTTCAAAGTAACAGCACATCGTTGTAAAACACCTACGTTTTCGGCGAATGACTTACGAATTAGCGTTCGCGTACTGCCTGGATCTACGAATGCGACGGTTTCATTCAGAGAATCAGAATCAGAGTCAATTGTATTAATTTTTGGACCTGTTTTTGTGTTATCGGGGAAGCTGGCAGAATCGTGTGTTGTGCGATTGCAGTGCGTGCAACGAGGCTTGCGCTGTGGCTCAGGACATTTCGAAGAATAATTTCCAACCTTCTGGCAATTGTAGCCTTTAACCGATACTTCGACTTTATCGTTAAAAGGACGTTATGTAACCAAGGATGAATTCGGCTTATGAACGCTGACGTTAAGATCCCGTTTGTTTGACATTCGACTGGCGTTATGCTTTATGATATTAAGAGCTGAGTAACATAAACATAACTGTTGGATATTTTTCTCTTTAAATCGTAGTCCCTAATCCCGTTGATAATGTGTGTGCAAATTGCGGAATCTGGTAGCTTACCCTTTTTACCTAAGGCTAGCATCTTGCAGAAATAATCTGACGGTGACTTGGTGGAATCTCTATGCGTTTTCGACATCTTAAGGTGAACGTCTGCCGAATTGCTTAGACATGGAAAGTCATTTAAAAATCTTGCAGTAAACTGGGGCCATGTTTGAAATATTTGATCCGTAGAGACTACCCAATAACGAGCAGCACCCAGCATCTTTTGTTGAACTGCAAATATTACCTTACGATCACCCCAACGATAAGCGTTACGAAGAGAGTTAACACGCTTTACAAATTGATGTGAGCTCAAGGATTAACCAGACGATGGATTGAATTCCGGAAGCAGCGCGACAATATCACCGATGTTTCCATAAGAGGGATTAAGGTTTTCATTGCCTAAAGGGATCCTGTTATCCAAGTAGCCAGCACGAGCATACGGATACTCGTTATACATCGGTTGATGTATTGGAAAAGTACTGATTGGTTAAAATCGTTTTCCGAAGTTACAAAATTTGCAAAGTTTGAGTAAGTGACCGGGATGTTTACGTTTGGCTGTGATGTAGCACAGTCTGCAAATTTCTGTGATGTAGAAAAGTGCACGGTGTGTGGCTGAGTTGGGTAGATATCATTCTGCTGTGACGTAGAAAGGTGCACGGTAGGTGACTGAGTTGTCTTTATCGTTCTGCTGTGACGTAGCAAAGTGCATGTTGTGTGTTTGAGTTGGGTAGTTATCGTTCTGCTGTGATAAAGACGTTGCCAAGTTTACGTTTGGGACATACGTACATTTTTGCACATGCATCTCTCTGGATCTTAGGTCGATTTCTTGTTGTTGACGTTTTTCATCATGCCTCTGACTCGTTGTAAAGCTACCGTTGGCTTGCTGAACTTCGTTTACTGTTGCAGATTTTTCGATTGGTGATGATGTTACGGAGGGGTGAAAAGATCTCTCCTGAAGCTCTCGGACCGTTTTCTCTAGCTCCACAACCTTATTTTGAAGTGATTGGTTTTCTGCACTTATGTATTCATCGTCGCTGCTCAATTCAATTTTCAATTTTTCAATTTTTTAAGCATGTTTTCGCGATTTTCCGATGTCGAGAGTCACGCTTCTCTGCACTTGTGCTGTAGGACTTTCCTAGTCAAATAGTTATTTTTCGGCATAGTGTTTTAATTTCGCTTTACGTTGTGTCCATTAAATTTTGCTCGATTTCACTTATTGCGCACTATCCCACTTCTGAGAATGTCACACACAGTTCCAATACTTAGACGTTGTATAGGGGAATGTGTGAGTTGCTGTTGGTTTGTCAGGAATAAAGCGAATAGATAGCGCGACTTACGGTGAATAATTACACTAACTCGTATTATTAGTTATAGTTTTTAATGATAAACAAATGGATTACAAAATATGAATAGATATATCCGGCTTATGAAATTTGTACGTTGCGATGTGTCGTTCTCGCGGAGCTGTCGTGTCGATCTCGTTCCACGATTACTCGCCAACTGGCTTCGGAGTTGCCACACAGTTGCTGTTCAATGCTTTTTCATCAGAACTGGATCGTGACAGCTCGGCCAATCCTGAATTCGGATCGTCCTCGATTCGATCATCGTCATCGTCGGGAACATCCACCTTAGGGATGTTGGAACACCACGGCTTGATTTTGTCGGAGGAATAGACAGAACAGTATTTACGTCCTGTAATCTGAATACCTGGGATGTCTTCGATGTCTTCGATCTTCGATCATTTCCAAGGACCTTGACGACGATATGGGGTCCTCGGTAACGTGGTTCGAGCTTTCGCGACTCGCCTGTAGCAGCTGGTTTTCAACGACTACAAGATTACCTGTGGAGTAGATAGAAGGGTTAGCGTGTTTCGTGTCAAGCCGTTGTTTCCATTTAGCTCGCTCGCTTGCAATATTGACGAGCGCTTGGTATCTGTTGTCGATGACAGATTCCTTCTCGTCTCTTTCCAAATCGGCGTGTATAGCTGCCGTGAGATGATTCTGGACGACGTCAATAGGATTAAAGTTAAACACCAAATCAATTGGGCTGAATCCTGATGTTTCGTTCTTTTGAGAGTTTACACTCCACTGAAGATTGTGTAAAGTAAGATCCCAATTCTTCGGGTTGTCGTTCATGGCGCGTACATAGTTGAGAATAGTTTGGTTTGCTCGCTCGACTTGTCCATTTGCACGAGGTGTTCGCACAGCGTTTTCAATGTGTTGAATCTGGATGTACTTACAGTACTCTTCAAATTGTTTCGAGGTAAACGCTGTTCCACGATCGGATATTATTATCTTTGGCAGACCGAAGTAGCTACAAACTTCATTTAAAATGTTCAGCACTGGAAGGGCTTTTGTGTTTTTAATTGCCTTTACAATCAGATATTTACTGAAGGGATCGGCGTTTGCTTCGAACAAACGGTCCCAAATGATCAATGTGTAGCCTGCGAAATGGTACTAGATCGGTGTCATTATAATGCATACAACCTTCGGGCTAGCCTCCTTTGGATTTGTAATAGCAGCATTGAATGCATGTTGAGATATATTCCAGAATTTTTGTTGAATTCGTCCGTTTGTTTTGTCAAGACCGAAATGTCCAAAATCATCATGACACATCTTAACAATGCGCCACCTCACGTTCTTCGGTACAACGAAAGCTATTCCTTTTTCGACCTTGCGATATAGACGGTGATTTTTGATTACGTAATCAGCTTGAAGTTGCTTTAGCCGATTTCCGGTACGATGTCCGTTCAATACAGCAAATATTTGGACAAGGGCCTCATCCTGAAGCTGCATAGTTAACAACCAGTCATCGACGTCCGTAATTATGGTGCGCACTACTTCCTGTAAGGATTTTCCAGGAGGCCAATCGGGAGCGCGGCTCATGGCATCCACATGGGCCATTTAACTGCCTTCACGATGAATAAATTCGCAGTCGTAGTCCAGTATTTTAATCCACCAACGTGCGACTTGCAGGACTTTTACCTTAGCGATGGCGGAACAATCAGTAACGAGTCGGAAGGGTTTTCCTAAAAAATACACCCTAAGCCTTTGTAGTTTTTCTACGACGGCCAACGTCTCGAGTTCATAGCTATGGTATCTACTTTCAGCGTCAGTACTAAAAAAGCAGACAGGTCGCCAATTCGTTTTGTCTTGAGATTGCAATAGGACTCTTGCTAGTCCGATCGCACAAGCATCTGTGTGTACCTCATGATGTGCTGCAAAGTCATACAGAACCAGAACTGGAACACAGCATAATTTGTCGATTAGCTCTTTAAAAGCCCGTTGCTGGTCATTTCCCCAATCAAAACAGTTTTGATCTGATTTACGCAACAATCGTGTAAGGGGTCTTGTTATTAAGGAGTAGTTTTCAACAAACTTTCGAAAGAATCCCGTTAGACCCAAAAATCGTCTGGCATCCTTTACGTTATTGGGGACTTTGAAGTTTTTGATATCGCTCACCTTGTTTTCCATCTTTGTTGACAATATGGCCCAAGAAAGGTTTTTCTGATTGAAGAAACTTGCATTTGTCATAGCGAAGTGTTAAGCCGCTCTCTTTAAGAATTCGAAAGAATTTTTCCTCATTAAATGTTTTGCTGGGAACTATGACGTCATCTAAATATGCGAGTACCTCACCTGGCTCCATGCGTTTGACTATTTTGTTCATGACCGCTCGAAAAACTGCTGGGGCATTGACGAGACCGAACGGCATCCTGTTATATTCGTAGTGGCCGTCTGAAGTTAAAAATGCTGTGAATTGTTTGGATGATTCGCAAACCTCGACTTGATGATACGCAAGTCCAGCTGAGAAAAATAGGCATTCCCGGCTAATTGGGCAAATTGTTCCTCCAGATTTGGCATTGGAAACGGTATTTTGACGGTTATACTGTTGAGACGTCGGTAGTCGACGCAAAGACGATGTTCACCATTCTGTTCTTTAACGCCGACAATTCCAGATGCATAAGGAGAGTCCGAAGGACGAATGATATCACTATCGAGAAACTCGGAGATAATATTACCGACGACAGGTCTAAGTGCAAAAGGCGTACGGTAGGGCTTAGTGTAGCACGGAACGTTTGATGTTAAAGTTATTTCCATTTTGGTTAGAGAACATTTACCGAGCTCATTAGCTTTCTCCCCAAAGCAAGAAGCGTTTTCCAATATCAATCCGTTTATCAGTTCGTTTTCAATTGAGGAATGCTCTTGGCTTGTTTGAATTTTTCGAATATTCTCTACGTAACACTCGTTACCGAGGATGATCAATTTGTTTCCATCGCGACAAAGGGTATCCTTACCCAAAAGTACATTTTCGGTTATTAGTTCATCTTCTACGACCAAAACTTCAACTTCGTAATCAGAATCGTCAATCACAATTTTCACGAAAAGTTTCTGTGTGCAAAGGAGTTTCCCACCACCAAATACGTTCAAAGTAACAGCACATCGTTGTAAAACACCTACGTTTTCGGCGAATGACTTACGAATTAGCGTTCGCGTACTGCCTGGATCTACGAATGCGACGGTTTCATTCAGAGAATCAGAATCAGAGTCAATTGTATTAATTTTTGGACCTGTTTTTGTGTTATCGGGGAAGCTGGCAGAATCGTGTGTTGTGCGATTGCAGTGCGTGCAACGAGGCTTGCGCTGTGGCTCAGGACATTTCGAAGAATAATTTCCAACCTTCTGGCAATTGTAGCCTTTAACCGATACTTCGACTTTATCGTTAAAAGGACGTTATGTAACCAAGGATGAATTCGGCTTATGAACGCTGACGTTAAGATCCCGTTTGTTTGACATTCGACTGGCGTTATGCTTTATGATATTAAGAGCTGAGTAACATAAACATAACTGTTGGATATTTTTCTCTTTAAATCGTAGTCCCTAATCCCGTTGATAATGTGTGTGCAAATTGCGGAATCTGGTAGCTTACCCTTTTTACCTAAGGCTAGCATCTTGCAGAAATAATCTGACGGTGACTTGGTGGAATCTCTATGCGTTTTTGACATCTTAAGGTGAACGTCTGCCGAATTGCTTAGACATGGAAAGTCATTTAAAAATCTTGCAGTAAACTGGGGCCATGTTTGAAATATTTGATCCGTAGAGACTACCCAATAACGAGCAGCACCCAGCATCTTTTGTTGAACTGCAAATATTACCTTACGATCACCCCAACGATAAGCGTTACGAAGAGAGTTAACACGCTTTACAAATTGATGTGAGCTCAAGGATTTACCAGACGATGGATTGAATTCCGGAAGCAGCGCGACAATATCACCGATGTTTCCATAAGAGGGATTAAGGTTTTCATTGCCTAAAGGGATCCTGTTATCCAAGTAGCCAGCACGAGCATACGGATACTCGTTATACATCGGTTGATGTATTGGAAAAGTACTGATTGGTTAAAATCGTTTTCCGAAGTTACAAAATTTGCAAAGTTTGAGTAAGTGACCGGGATGTTTACGTTTGGCTGTGATGTAGCACAGTCTGCAAATTTCTGTGATGTAGAAAAGTGCACGGTGTGTGGCTGAGTTGGGTAGATATCATTCTGCTGTGACGTAGAAAGGTGCACGGTAGGTGACTGAGTTGTCTTTATCGTTCTGCTGTGACGTAGCAAAGTGCATGTTGTGTGTTTGAGTTGGGTAGTTATCGTTCTGCTGTGATAAAGACGTTGCCAAGTTTACGTTTGGGACATACGTACATTTTTGCACATGCATCTCTCTGGATCTTAGGTCGATTTCTTGTTGTTGACGTTTTTCATCATGCCTCTGACTCGTTGTAAAGCTACCGTTGGCTTGCTGAACTTCGTTTACTGTTGCAGATTTTTCGATTGGTGATGATGTTACGGAGGGGTGAAAAGATCTCTCCTGAAGCTCTCGGACCGTTTTCTCTAGCTCCACAACCTTATTTTGAAGTGATTGGTTTTCTGCACTTATGTATTCATCGTCGCTGCTCAATTCAATTTTCAATTTTTCAATTTTTTAAGCATGTTTTCGCGATTTTCCGATGTCGAGAGTCACGCTTCTCTGCACTTGTGCTGTAGGACTTTCCTAGTCAAATAGTTATTTTTCGGCATAGTGTTTTAATTTCGCTTTACGTTGTGTCCATTAAATTTTGCTCGATTTCACTTATTGCGCACTATCCCACTTCTGAGAATGTCACACACAGTTCCAATACTTAGACGTTGTATAGGGGAATGTGTGAGTTGCTGTTGGTTTGTCAGGAATAAAGCGAATAGATAGCGCGACTTACGGTGAATAATTACACTAACTCGTATTATTAGTTATAGTTTTTAATGATAAACAAATGGATTACAAAATATGAATAGATATATCCGGCTTATGAAATTTGTACGTTGCGATGTGTCGTTCTCGCGGAGCTGTCGTGTCGATCTCGTTCCACGATTACTCGCCAACTGGCTTCGGAGTTGCCACACAGTTGCTGTTCAATGCTTTTTCATCAGAACTGGATCGTGACAGCTCGGCCAATCCTGAATTCGGATCGTCCTCGATTCGATCATCGTCATCGTCGGGAACATCCACCTTAGGGATGTTGGAACACCACGGCTTGATTTTGTCGGAGGAATAGACAGAACAGTATTTACGTCCTGTAATCTGAATACCTGGGATGTCTTCGATGTCTTCGATCTTCGATCATTTCCAAGGACCTTGACGACGATATGGGGTCCTCGGTAACGTGGTTCGAGCTTTCGCGACTCGCCTGTAGCAGCTGGTTTTCAACGACTACAAGATTACCTGTGGAGTAGATAGAAGGGTTAGCGTGTTTCGTGTCAAGCCGTTGTTTCCATTTAGCTCGCTCGCTTGCAATATTGACGAGCGCTTGGTATCTGTTGTCGATGACAGATTCCTTCTCGTCTCTTTCCAAATCGGCGTGTATAGCTGCCGTGAGATGATTCTGGACGACGTCAATAGGATTAAAGTTAAACACCAAATCAATTGGGCTGAATCCTGATGTTTCGTTCTTTTGAGAGTTTACACTCCACTGAAGATTGTGTAAAGTAAGATCCCAATTCTTCGGGTTGTCGTTCATGGCGCGTACATAGTTGAGAATAGTTTGGTTTGCTCGCTCGACTTGTCCATTTGCACGAGGTGTTCGCACAGCGTTTTCAATGTGTTGAATCTGGATGTACTTACAGTACTCTTCAAATTGTTTCGAGGTAAACGCTGTTCCACGATCGGATATTATTATCTTTGGCAGACCGAAGTAGCTAGAAACTTCATTTAAAATGTTCAGCACTGGAAGGGCTTTTGTGTTTTTTTTGCCTTTACAATCAGATATTTACTGAAGGGATCGGCGTTTGCTTCGAACAAACGGTCCCAAATGATCAATGTGTAGCCTGCGAAATGGTACTAGATCGGTGTCATTATAATGCATACAACCTTCGGGCTAGCCTCCTTTGGATTTGTAGTAGCAGCATTGAATGCATGTTGAGATATATTCCAGAATTTTTGTTGAATTCGTCCGTTTGTTTTGTCAAGACCGAAATGTCCAAAATCATCATGACACATCTTAACAATGCGCCACCTCACGTTCTTCGGTACAACGAAAGCTATTCCTTTTTCGACCTTGCGATATAGACGGTGATTTTTGATTACGTAATCAGCTTGAAGTTGCTTTAGCCGATTTCCGGTACGATGTCCGTTCAATACAGCAAATATTTGGACAAGGGCCTCATCCTGAAGCTGCATAGTTAACAACCAGTCATCGACGTCCGTAATTATGGTGCGCACTACTTCCTGTAAGGATTTTCCAGGAGGCCAATCGGGAGCGCGGCTCATGGCATCCACATGGGCCATTTAACTGCCTTCACGATGAATAAATTCGCAGTCGTAGTCCAGTATTTTAATCCACCAACGTGCGACTTGCAGGACTTTTACCTTAGCGATGGCGGAACAATCAGTAACGAGTCGGAAGGGTTTTCCTAAAAAATACACCCTAAGCCTTTGTAGTTTTTCTACGACGGCCAACGTCTCGAGTTCATAGCTATGGTATCTACTTTCAGCGTCAGTACTAAAAAAGCAGACAGGTCGCCAATTCGTTTTGTCTTGAGATTGCAATAGGACTCTTGCTAGTCCGATCGCACAAGCATCTGTGTGTACCTCATGATGTGCTGCAAAGTCATACAGAACCAGAACTGGAACACAGCATAATTTGTCGATTAGCTCTTTAAAAGCCCGTTGCTGGTCATTTCCCCAATCAAAACAGTTTTGATCTGATTTACGCAACAATCGTGTAAGGGGTCTTGTTATTAAGGAGTAGTTTTCAACAAACTTTCGAAAGAATCCCGTTCGACCCAAAAATCGTCTGGCATCCTTTACGTTATTGGGGACTTTGAAGTTTTTGATATCGCTCACCTTGTTTTCCATCTTTGTTGACAATATGGCCCAAGAAAGGTTTTTCTGATTGAAGAAACTTGCATTTGTCATAGCGAAGTGTTAAGCCGCTCTCTTTAAGAATTCGAAAGAATTTTTCCTCATTAAATGTTTTGCTGGGAACTATGACGTCATCTAAATATGCGAGTACCTCACCTGGCTCCATGCGTTTGACTATTTTGTTCATGACCGCTCGAAAAACTGCTGGGGCATTGACGAGACCGAACGGCATCCTGTTACATTCGTAGTGGCCGTCTGAAGTTAAAAATGCTGTGAATTGTTTGGATGATTCGCAAACCTCGACTTGATGATACGCAAGTCCAGCTGAGAAAAATAGGCATTCCCGGCTAATTGGGCAAATTGTTCCTCCAGATTTGGCATTGGAAACGGTATTTTGACGGTTATACTGTTGAGACGTCGGTAGTCGACGCAAAGACGATGTTCACCATTCTGTTCTTTAACGCCGACAATTCCAGATGCATAAGGAGAGTCCGAAGGACGAATGATATCACTATCGAGAAACTCGGAGATAATATTACCGACGACAGGTCTAAGTGCAAAAGGCGTACGGTAGGGCTTAGTGTAGCACGGAACGTTTGATGTTAAAGTTATTTCCATTTTGGTTAGAGAACATTTACCGAGCTCATTAGCTTTCTCCCCAAAGCAAGAAGCGTTTTCCAATATCAATCCGTTTATCAGTTCGTTTTCAATTGAGGAATGCTCTTGGCTTGTTTGAATTTTTCGAATATTCTCTACGTAACACTCGTTACCGAGGATGATCAATTTGTTTCCATCGCGACAAAGGGTATCCTTACCCAAAAGTACATTTTCGGTTATTAGTTCATCTTCTACGACCAAAACTTCAACTTCGTAATCAGAATCGTCAATCACAATTTTCACGAAAAGTTTCTGTGTGCAAAGGAGTTTCCCACCACCAAATACGTTCAAAGTAACAGCACATCGTTGTAAAACACCTACGTTTTCGGCGAATGACTTACGAATTAGCGTTCGCGTACTGCCTGGATCTACGAATGCGACGGTTTCATTCAGAGAATCAGAATCAGAGTCAATTTTATTAATTTTTGGACCTGTTTTTGTGTTATCGGGGAAGCTGGCAGAATCGTGTGTTGTGCGATTGCAGTGCGTGCAACGAGGCTTGCGCTGTGGCTCAGGACATTTCGAAGAATAATTTCCAACCTTCTGGCAGTTGTAGCCTTTAACCGATACTTCGACTTTATCGTTAAAAGGACGTTATGTAACCAAGGATGAATTCGGCTTATGAACGCTGACGTTAAGATCCCGTTTGTTTGACATTCGACTGGCGTTATGCTTTATGATATTAAGAGCTGAGTAACATAAACATAACTGTTGGATATTTTTCTCTTTAAATCGTAGTCCCTAATCCCGTTGATAATGTGTGTGCAAATTGCGGAATCTGGTAGCTTACCCTTTTTACCTAAGGCTAGCATCTTGCAGAAATAATCTGACGGTGACTTGGTGGAATCTCTATGCGTTTTTGACATCTTAAGGTGAACGTCTGCCGAATTGCTTAGACATGGAAAGTCATTTAAAAATCTTGCAGTAAACTGGGGCCATGTTTGAAATATTTGATCCGTAGAGACTACCCAATAACGAGCAGCACCCAGCATCTTTTGTTGAACTGCAAATATTACCTTACGATCACCCCAACGATAAGCGTTACGAAGAGAGTTAACACGCTTTACAAATTGATGTGAGCTCAAGGATTTACCAGACGATGGATTGAATTCCGGAAGCAGCGCGACAATATCACCGATGTTTCCATAAGAGGGATTAAGGTTTTCATTGCCTAAAGGGATCCTGTTATCCAAGTAGCCAGCACGAGCATACGGATACTCGTTATACATCGGTTGATGTATTGGAAAAGTACTGATTGGTTAAAATCGTTTTCCGAAGTTACAAAATTTGCAAAGTTTGAGTAAGTGACCGGGATGTTTACGTTTGGCTGTGATGTAGCACAGTCTGCAAATTTCTGTGATGTAGAAAAGTGCACGGTGTGTGGCTGAGTTGGGTAGATATCATTCTGCTGTGACGTAGAAAGGTGCACGGTAGGTGACTGAGTTGTCTTTATCGTTCTGCTGTGACGTAGCAAAGTGCATGTTGTGTGTTTGAGTTGGGTAGTTATCGTTCTGCTGTGATAAAGACGTTGCCAAGTTTACGTTTGGGACATACGTACATTTTTGCACATGCATCTCTCTGGATCTTAGGTCGATTTCTTGTTGTTGACGTTTTTCATCATGCCTCTGACTCGTTGTAAAGCTACCGTTGGCTTGCTGAACTTCGTTTACTGTTGCAGATTTTTCGATTGGTGATGATGTTACGGAGGGGTGAAAAGATCTCTCCTGAAGCTCTCGGACCGTTTTCTCTAGCTCCACAACCTTATTTTGAAGTGATTGGTTTTCTGCACTTATGTATTCATCGTCGCTGCTCAATTCAATTTTCAATTTTTCAATTTTTTAAGCATGTTTTCGCGATTTTCCGATGTCGAGAGTCACGCTTCTCTGCACTTGTGCTGTAGGACTTTCCTAGTCAAATAGTTATTTTTCGGCATAGTGTTTTAATTTCGCTTTACGTTGTGTCCATTAAATTTTGCTCGATTTCACTTATTGCGCACTATCCCACTTCTGAGAATGTCACACACAGTTCCAATACTTAGACGTTGTATAGGGGAATGTGTGAGTTGCTGTTGGTTTGTCAGGAATAAAGCGAATAGATAGCGCGACTTACGGTGAATAATTACACTAACTCGTATTATTAGTTATAGTTTTTAATGATAAACAAATGGATTACAAAATATGAATAGATATATCCGGCTTATGAAATTTGTACGTTGCGATGTGTCGTTCTCGCGGAGCTGACGTTTGTCGTGTCGATCTCGTTCCACGATTACTCGCCAACTGGCTTCGGAGTTACCACACAGTTGCTGTTCAATGCTTCTTCATCAGAACTGGATCGTGACACAAGTCAATCATTTACATTTCAGACCATTTTGCTGATTAATCGTTCCGGATTCTTGGACAGTTTTGAAGTGGTTTGATTCTCAGAAAAATTGTTTGCAATTGAACAATTAAAATCATTAGTGAAAAGCCGTGCCAGACTCAAGAGCAACATCACATGTGTCATGGGCTGAACAAACGGAGAGTGCTACACAAACAGAGATCGTCACATGAATAGAGCTCCTAAACGAAGTTTGAAGGAGTTCAACCAGTTAAGCGATTGCAGTGGTTCTTACGAGGAAGTGGAAGGTTATGTCGATCCGGAGACCGACAATGCGGTCAACGAAGCAAAACATCTATGGCAAAACGCTATACTCAAGAAAGGAAGTAATGATCTACAACCGGGGACATCTACGAGCCGTGCGAATGCCAGCAACGGGCTTCATTCAAACAACGATGCATTCCTAATCTAGCTGCAACTAAGCCAAAAACTATTTGAGCGACTTGCTATTAGTCAGAGAACACCGAACACGCCTGATCATACTGGTGGTGACGTCACATTAGCGAATTCTGGCCCGGCACTCACGGCGAAGTCAAATTTGAGCGAACTGCCGAAAATTCAAATCAAACGGTTTTCTGGTAATTACACAGAGTGGCCATCCATTCAAGACATACATTTAATATTAACACAATTCATAACGAACGGCATTTGTCCAACACCGAGAAGTTTTATCACTTGAAAACATTTCTCATTGATGATGGCAGCCTTATCAAACGAAACTTGGCCGTTTCTTCTTCGACACCTGGCCGTTAACTTCTTAAGGAAAGATACAATCGTCCTCGGCACATTGCTTCATTTTTGGAGTAGTTTATGATCCTGCCAACAACTACAAAGATCAATGCAACAGTTCTACGAAAGGTCTCAGTCGGAGCAAACGAAATTGTTCGTGGATGGGATGCGGTGAATCAAACTCATTTTTGGCGCAGTTTATGACCCTGCCAGCAACTACGAAGACCGACGGAAAGTCTCAGACGGAGCAAACGAAATTGCTCGTGGATTTGAATGCGGTGAATCAAACGGAACGCGATTATTGGATAATTTATCTAGCTCTAGAGAAACTTGACACTGACATACGGCGCAGGTGGATTGAGCGCATCATGGAGAGCTCCTTAAGAGTGGATGACTCTGGAGGAGCTCTCCAAGTTTCTCGATTCTCTCTGCGAAGAACTGAAGCTGAGCAAAAGGGAGCTTGCGACTGGAAGCGACACAGCAACATATCCTGAAAAGCCAAAAACAACCACAAAATCGATGGTTGTGGTTGAAAGCAAGTGACTGCACCAATTGTAGTTCTACAAAACACACTCTATATGGCTATTAGCAGTTTCTGGATATGTCTGGGGTGCATACTCGATCATTTGTGAAGGAGAAATCACTATGCAACAACTGCCTGCGACCCGGTCATACAAGCGCAGATAACGCAAAGAAAATCATCACTACTTTCTTCATGTCTAACCGAATCCACAGGGTGTTGGGAATCTTGCCCAGATAGCAGAGGACGAAAGAAACTTTTGGCACAAGGAGAGGAAACCCAAAAAGTTATTTGTGCACAAGGCATTGAAAATTTAAGCGAATCAGTGTTCACAGGACGAAAGATGTACGACAACAAGGGTAATCTTATCGCCATTGCACATGCAACGCTATTGCGCTAACCACGACAATGGACATCGACTAACTCGCTTCGTTGCCAATGACGTAGACAACATCGAGCTCCACGGATTTTCGGTTGCTTCAACCAAGGCGTATGCTGCTGTGGTGTACAAATGTTCCAAATGACGATGGATCCATCTCGGTGTCCTTGCGGCTGCAAAAACAAGGGTGGCTACAATGAAACAGGAATCCTTGCCACGCATGGAACTTTGCGAAGCACTTCTTTTAAGCCAACTTATTCGCTCTATCTCTTCTGGAATACGCCACAAGAACATAACTGTTTTTGCCTTGTCCGACTCTCCTGGTTATCCTATGCACCAGCCCAACTAAAAACTTTTGTTGGAAACCAAACCTCGGAAATCCTTAAAGCTATTCCTTAGAAGGCCAGGCGTAACGTAGACTCCAAATCAAACCCAGCTGACTGTGTTTCCAGGAGTCTGATGGCTGCTGACCCTATCGACTTTGTGGTGGATTGCACCTTTATTGCTGCGGGACAAGGATCAATACCTGCTAAAGTTGAGCGACTCACGATTCGGCTTATCTCTATCAGAAAAACGCTTTCAAGGAGAAGTCAAGTCTAACTGTGGCTTTTGCAACTCAGGTTCATCCACTCGATGAGCTGATCGCACGAGTTCCCTCTTGGCACATGCTCGTTCACATTGTCGCCTTTGTGAAGCGATTTATTCAACGGACACGAAGTGCATCCTGCGACAGGGCCTAGAACTCTTACATTTGGTGAGATTAAGGCAGCAAGGATTATTTGTACAGAACACGCGCAACGCTGTTTGATCCTTGCTAAGAAACCCCTAAGGAACCGATCGCAGCTGGAGAAACTAGCTTAAATGATCTACGAGAACAATTTGCTGGCAAAAACTGATCCTGGAACAGGAGCACCGAATAAATCCTCACCCTGGCGTTTCCTCCCTGTTTGTAATCATTCGGCAGAGATTCTGGATAATTGGAACACGTAATCTGGTTCGCAAAATAACACACCACTGTTTATCCTACTTTCGTCAACGATACTACACCTCCCAGCAACAAATGGCTAAACTTAAATCTTTGGTTTCAAATAATTTTGTTTTGCTAGCAAAACTTCATCGGTTTTCGTGAGTAGTGATGTTGACGACGGTCATGGCTGACACAGCAGGATTTTTCATCGAGCTTCCCAACTGATTTACGGATTATTTGTACAAAACCCGCGCAACGCTGTTTGATGCTTGCTAAGAAACTCCGAAGGAACCGATCGCAGCTGGTGAAACTAGCTTCAATGATCTACGAAAGCAATTTGCTGAGGGTAGGCGGACGACTGCACCAATTGCAATTATCACGAGAGGAAAAACACCCAGTTTTGTTAGCAAAAACTGATCCTGGAACAGGAGCACCGAACAAATCCTCATCCTGGCGATTCCTCCCTGTTCGTAATCGTTCGGCAGAGATTCTGTATAATTGGAACACGTAATCTGATTCGCAAAATAACACACAACTGTTTATCCTATTTTCGTCAACGCTACTACACCTCCCAGCTACAAATGGCTGAACTAAGGTCTTTGGTTTTCAGTAAATTTGTTTTGCTAGCAAAAACTGATCCTGGAACAGGAGCACCGAATAAATCCTCCCCCTGGCGTTTCCTCCCTGTTTGTAATCGTTCGACAGAGATTCTGGATAATTGGAACACGTAATCTTATTGGCTGATTTACGGTAAGGGTTTTTGAACTGAAATCTTTGGTTTCCAGTAATTTTGTTTGGGGTGACACTATAGATTGGACATCATTGAATGGATTTGGTACCAGTTAGTACGTTTAGTACTTTCCCATCAACAAGTATCATATGCATTTCAAAGGCTACTGATATGTCATTAGTATCATACAGGTTATAAGAAAACGCTTTCAGATTATCTATTTGAGAGTTTAACTTCTTTTGTGTTCTGTTAACCCAGATGTTTCGTTAAAATGAGTCAATCATTTTTATGGGTATAACAGAAGTTACAAACAAAGAGTGATCTTATTTCAAACTTCTGCTTGTATGCACTTTGTCCAATTTGACTTTAGAACTATCCGGAAATTGGGTGAATACGTCGGACTGCATTTTAATAATTCGCTCAGCAGTATGATTTAATGGGTTTTGTAGAGACACTTGAGCAGAAGTTTCGGTAATTTCTATACCCATTGGCCGATTCTGTGTTTTAGCTTCTATTACTTGATTGTAACTCGGATAAATGTCGCTGTGATGACTTTCATTCAAAACCCTAGTGTCGACATATTGCTCTTTGGTTAATGAATTTTCCGGAACATATTCTAAAGCTTCATTTGATGTAAGTAGAGTCGGTTTTTGCGTTTGAATTTGCTTTCTCAATTCCGTGGTATGTTCAGGTGTTGTAATCGATTCTTTAAGGACCGAGACCACGTTCGTATTACATTCTTTCCCAGCAGAAACTGCTGCAGCATGGATAAGGAGCTTTGTGTTGTGATATTTTGGATTCGCAAGCTCAGATGCCAATTTCCTTTTCAATCTTGGCCCTTCGTTTTTATAAGACAAGGTTGTGCGTCCACGTCTTGTGATGGCTCAATGTTATATCATTTTCCAATTGGTAACTGCTAATTCTTGTATACGTCCATTCACACAAATTATATTTTGCAATTGTAGCTGCGCGAAGCATCTAGAAAACCGCTATGGAGAAAGTCGAAGGTCCCTGAATATTGTGGAATGACGTGAAATAGGGGACGAACGGGTAAATGGAGTTATTTACCTAAGAAAATCGACAGATATATGGAAAAACTGGCGTATTTCGTTCTTGTGGGCAGACGTCAGAGCGTTAGTTATTTTCCACAAAGCACAGGGAACGATTGTCAATTTTCTACAAAAATACGCATAAATTTGAAATTAAAAACAGCTCGAAGACTGATAACTTTGATTTAACATAATATATGTATCAGAAAGTTTTTATGAGTGCTCTTAAATTCAATGTTAATGCTTGTTAAATATTTTTGTCTTCGAAACTTATCGTTTTTTTTTTACTTTTAAATACCAAAGTAAAAAATTTTATTATAATAAATTTTAATTGTTCAAGAAAAATATTTCTTGTTTTAATTGATACTTAATTATACCCGTTACTCGTAGAGTAAAAGGGTATACTAGATTCGTCGGAAAGTATGTAACAGGCAGAAGGAATTGTTTCCGACCCCATAAAGTATATATATTCTTGATCAGGATCACTAGCCGAGTCGATCAAGCCATGTCCGTCTGCCCGTCTGTCCGTCTGTCCGTCTGTCTGTCTGTCCAGATGAACGCTGAGATCTCGGAAACTATGAGATCTAGGCTATTGAGATTTGGCGTGCAGATTCCTGAGCTTCTTACGCAGCGCAAGTTTGTTTCAGTAGATTGCCACACCCACTCTAACGCCCACAAACCGCCCAAAACTGTGGCTCCTACAGTTTTGATGCTAGAGTAAAAATTTAAACTGAAATGAATTGTTCTCAATACCTATCGATAAACATAAAAAAAAGTTTGGCACGCCCACAAACCGCCCACAAACTTCAAAAAATCGTAAGTATGAACGCGGATATCTCGGAAACTATCAAAGATAGAGAATTGGGATTTCAGATTTAGATTCCGTAGCCTTGAGCGCATGTTTGTTATTCGAATATGCCACGCCCACTCTAACGCCCACAAACCGCCCAAGCCTGTGGCGCCCACAATTTGCATGCTAGATAAAAAGTTTTAACTGAAATGTATTGGTCTCGTCAATACCTATCGATTGATCCAAAAAAAATGTTGCCACGCCCACTCGAACGCCCATAACGCTTAAGTCTGTCTACCGCCGATAGGTGGCGCACTTCAATCTCGCTTTGCTGCTCCATTTCCCATTGGTCCCTTTAGCTGAGTAACGTGTATCTGATAGTCGAGGTACTCGACTATAGCGTTCTTCCTTGTTTTATAAATTAAAAGGTAAAAATTTCCCACTGTTGAACACCGGCGAATTTCATATCAGTTAAAATTTTTATTCTAGCATCAAAACTGTAGAAGGCACAGTTTTGGGCTGTTTGTCGACGTTAAAGTGGGCGTGGCACGCTGCTGCATAAGATGCTCTAGAATCTGCAAGCCAAATCTCAATAGCCTAGCTCTTATAGTTTCCGAGATATAAGCGTTCATCGACTTATCTTTTTTTGGAAGTTGTCTCTGTTCTGTTCAAAATGGGTCTGAACAACCTGTTAGTTCATGGCATCTGTGTTTGTTAAAGAACGAGACACTTTCCGACTGTGCTGAAGTCGACAGTTTTTTATTTCCTTGTTATTGGACTCTGCAGCTTCCTCCGAAAGCTCTCCAATCGATACAAATGCATGCTCTGTTAAAGCTGAACCATGAATTAATACTTTATGGACGGTAGCCGGTAAATAGTACCACGGATATGCAGCTATTAGATATTTAGCTGTATCCAGCGCGTAATTTTAAAACTTCTCCACATCAATGTTGTACCCCGATGCCTTGGCTTGCAATAATGTTGCACATCTGTGAATCAAAGATGCTTCGATTCCTGATATTTCGGAGCTCAAAGCTGCATTAGAAAAGAATTTTCTTGCGATATTTCCGTCAATTGACGATCCTCACCCTCCCATTTTTTTCTCGAAATTACTCCTGAATGTGTTTCTTTCTGTTCAATACTTGAATCTTCTTTTCCTCATCTCGTACTTGCTACATTTCAAAGAAGCGTATATATGAATGTAGTTGAGATAAGCCAAATTCATAAAATCGTTTGCGAACTTCTTTACTCAAACATATTTTTACACAGAGAAAACTATCCAAAAACATTGTTCTTGAATTGAGAACATTGTTCTTGAATTGAGAACATTCGTTCTTAAGAACCGTGTAAGTACATTTTGGTATCAATATAAGAACGAAGATGTGAGAAGAGAAAAGTAAAATTGAATTTATTTAACAACTTTTTGATAAGTATACACTAAGCACTGAACGTATAGTTTATGTGTACATACAATGTTCTTAAATACCGCCAATTCAACATGATTCGAGCAAAATAAAAACATTTTCAACTTAAAAATGTCGTTCTATTTTTAAGAACATTTTCAACTCAGATGAGAACGTCAGAATTTTCCCTGTGTACATTTTCCATTTCTGTTGGCTTTGCTTCACATATATAAATCGTTGCCGAGGAGGATTCACTAATTGCGTTGCACACCTTTCCATCTACCATAGAAAGATGTAAGCTATGCGTAATAAGAATGTTTTTATTAGAGACGCCTCATTCTTCTGGCCTTAATTGTTTAATTTTTGCGTCAAAATATTTTGTTTCGTCTTTAGACACCTTTGCGGTCTCTTTCTTAAATTGAAATCTGATTGGTCCACAGTAACGAGTCAATGATAGCCAGGGATTCTTACAAATTATTGTATTATCTATTTGAGTAACCAGTTGGAGAGGTACGTAGGATATTACAAATAAGCGTCTGTCGTCCGAATCAGCGTTTGAAAACTTTTGCTTATACTCGCTATGCCCCGTACTTCCTTCCTTACTACAAAGCCGCAAATTTACAATTAAAGTTATTATATGATGGACGTTGACACGCCCAATGACACCAAGCACGTGCTTGTTACGCGCGGGGCCCTTCTATCAATTTGGGCAAAAATGCGAGTTCGCGAGGAAGATACAAAAAACAAATAGAGACGGGACACAAATGAAAATAAAAGAAGCAACTAAGAATGAAGCAAATGAGTTAAAATATTAGTTTTTAATACCGGGATAGAAGTTGATGTGCAAATTAAATGGTAAAGGTTGTTATAATTATTACATAGAACGCGAAAGGGCTCGTGCAGACAAAAATTTGATGTACATCGTGGCAAATTTAGGGGATAATAATTTCGTGTTAGTCTAACAGGAACATTGAAAGTTAGGCGGTTTACATGTTCTACAGAATCAATATCACCTCTAATAAGATTTTGCATAAAAATAGTACCAAGCATTGTCCTACGATTTACAAGTGTAGGTAAATTAAGCAGTAGTAATCTACAAAGTCACAAATTTACAATTAAAGTTAAGTTTTTAACTATATTTTCAGGAATAGTTTCAAATATGTTGGTTTAAGGCTCTATTATACTAGATGCCGTATTGTCTAGTAAGCTCTGTAATTCGACTTCCGCACGAGATTCGTCTATATAAATACCATCAGGGTACCTTATTTATTTTGAACTTAGTTCTTTTTAATAACTGGGAAAATATTTTACTATTTGCAAAGTTTATTATCAGCAAATTTTGGTGTTTCGTTATGAAGGCCTCCATTAAAAGCGAAATAGCTTCCATGGGGTCTGCTGGCAGGAAATTTTGATTTTGATTATCATACCGTAAAGCAAAAACATCGGACTCATTTATTTTGATCAGCTGACCTACACGTCGTCGCTTTGAGCACTTTCCTCTATCTGTTTTAATTTGCAATGGGGGCGTTTTATTGAAATTGATTCTTTTTTATTAACGCCATCCAGATTATTATTAAATAACTAAAGATTTTTTGCGTTTGTAATTTTTCCAAAAAGTTTCAATTGTTTTGCAGAGGTTCTCAATTTTTTTTTTTGACACTTCGCTCAACTTTGGAACAATGTAGCCGTTGTTTTCAATGCTCGCTAGCACATCGGAAATCAATTTCTTCAATTTTTCTGCGTTTGTCCCATTTTCTGTGCACCACATATTAAAAATATAAAGACGTGGAAACACACACTTTTGCGATGCGATTGTAATTTATAAATTAATAGTTTTGCAAAAACACAAACCACGACAGACGAAGACAAACCAACAGCACAATAGGCAAGGAGTCACCTTTAACTGCTTACTCACTTACTTACTTACTGTTACACTCATCAAAATAATCACCATAAATTGAATTAAGAAATATTTTCTTGATTATAGAAAAAATTTCTCAAATTTACGGGATTTCGCCATGATTTTTTTTGTAAAGAAGAAGAGAAAAAATCACAATTTTTTCTTTAACTAAAAGCGAATTTTTCTTGATTTTTTTTCTTGAAATAATGCTATATTCTTACTTAAATTTATTAAAAAAATACTCATATTTTAAGGGAAAAGTGATTTTTTTTATACATTTTGAAGGTGGTCAAGCTGGTAAAGACGTCCAGTCAATAAACAATCGTACAAAAGTACCTGGTTCGAGCCCACGCCACGGCAAGGTACCCTTTGTTTATTTATTTTTGTTTTTTCTTAAAATTTGTTTAATTTTTATTCTTATTAGTTTCACTTTTCTATTTACCAAATTGTTTAAACGGTTATTAAAAAGGTTAAGATTAGAATAAACGTTATTGATATGCGTAAACCTGGACCAAAAACACCATAGCCCTCTTTAGTCATTGTATGACAAGAAGCACGCGTGGCCGAATGGTTAAGACGTCTGGGTCTGCGGGTTCGAGTTCATGCCGGGGTTGTCTGAGGTAAGTATTTTTCTATTTGTTATTTATATGTTTATAAAAAGTATTTATATAAAATAAATCTTTAATAAATTCAGGTAAATATAAAAATTTCCATGTAATAACTGCCATTAAAATTAGAAACGGTTTTATCCATTTAAAATCCAAAATTGGTATACAAAACCAACCAAATTCATCAAATTTAAAAAAAGGTAATCTTACATAATAAATAAATTTTTTCTTATTTTTAGAAAATATTCCTTAATTTTAGGGTTTTTACCATACATTTAAGAAAAATTTGATGAAAATCATAGGCGATTTTCTTGATTTAACGGCGAATTTCTTGAATTAAGGTGGATTGACCCAATAAAAATTTTGCCACGCCCACTCTAACGCCCACAAACTTCAAAATATCGTCCATATGAACGCTGATGTCTCGGGAACTATCAAAGATAGAGGGTTGTTACTTAAGATTTAGATCCCTTAGCTTACGCAGCGCAAGTTTGTTACGCCGATGTGCCACGCCCACTCTAACGCCTACAAACGTCCCAAGAAGATAAGATAAGAATGGCGTCAGAGCCAGTCATTAACAAATGTATTTATGCATGTGTGTGTGTAAGTAGTTGCAGGCCGAACTGCGCGGCAAAGCGAAAAACGCTGCCGGCACTAAGAGAGCGCACTTTGCCCTCTTATATAATTGAATAATTAAAAATTTAAGTAATTTGTCCCTTTTGTCTCCCCCTCTATCTCTCCAATAAATTGAAAACCGATTTCAATTATCTAATTCCCATTATGTTAATGTAAGCTTTGAGCTGCTGAAAAACAATGGTAGGGCGCATGAGGGGGCTTCTCGCTCTTTGAGGGAGACGAGAGATCGTTAACCCAATGTTCAAAGCCCTAGAAGGCAGTAAAAGGACCGAAAATTTGTGCACGAAACAGCGCTGAAAATCTTTGTGTTTTTTCATTAGTCTACGATTAACACTGTGTGCCTAATGCGATATCTTGCGAGTCTTCAAAGCGTATTCCAATTGTAAAGCGGTCATCTTAACATTTTAACTTAACTTTTATCAATTTTCAATTTAATGGGTATTTCCTTTTTTTTGTTACCTGTTAACTTTAAAATTGTTGGTAAATTAATTTAAGAACTAAAAAAGGAAACTTTCGACTCATTTACCCCAGTAGGACTTGATCCAGCATCCTCTCGCTTTAAAAGAAGACACCCTACCAATATATAAGCGATTGGTAAGGTGTCTATCCTTAAGGCTAGAGGACCCCGGTTCGAGTTCTACTGGGGTAAGTGAGTCGAAAGTCTTTTTCAGTTGTAAAAATCTTCAACTAGTAATACTAAAATTTATAGTTAAAAACAAGGAAGAACGCTATAGTCGAGTACCTCGACTATCAAATACCCGTTACTCAGCTAAAGGGACCAAAGGGAAATGGAGATATGGAAGCAGCAAGGCGAGATTAAAATGCGCCACCTACCGGCGGTAGACAGATTTAAGCGTTATGGGCGTTAGAGTGGGCGTGGCAACATTTATTTTGGATCAATCGATAGGTATTGACGAGACCAATACAGTTCAGTTTAAATTTCTTATCTAGCATAAAAATTGTGGGCGCCACAGGCTTGGGTGGTTTGTGGGCGTTAGAGTGGGCGTGGCATATTCGCATAACAAACTTGCGCTGCGTACAAAGCTACGGAATCTAAATCTGAAATCCCAATACTCTATCTGTGATAGTTTCCTGGATATCCACGTTCATACTAACAATTTTTTGAAGTTTGTGGGCGTTAAAGTGGGCGTTGCTAACTTTTTTTTGGGTCAATCGATAGGTATTGATGAGAACAATTCATTTCAGTTTAAATTTTTACTCGAGCATCAAAACTGTAGGAGCCACAATTTTGGGCGGTTTGTGGGCGTTAGAGTGGACAAACACTCTACTGAAACTCTCAATAGCCTAGCTCTTATAGTTTCCAAGATCTCAGCGTTCATCCGGACAGACAGACAGACGAACAGACGGACATGGCTAGATCGACTCGGCTAGTGATCCTGATCAAGAAGATATATACTTTATGGGGTCGGAAACGCTTCCTTCTGCCTGTTACATACTTTCCGACGAATCTAGTCTACCCTTTTACTCTACGAGTAACGGGTATAAAATACATGTTTTGTGCAGGACTCGAACTTGGGTCAAATAAAACCGGGGTCTGACACGGTTCCCCTGGAACACGCCCTTGTTATATTTTCGAGTGGCTAAATACCTTTGTAAGCTTAGATGAAAATCTGAATGTTAAAAATTGTTCATATTATGGACTATATTTTATACTATCCATGGCCTTGATCATGATATACTTAAAATATTTATATTATTTCTGAGGTTAGAATATAATACATATTACCTATTTTATATCAATTGTTTGGGCCCTAAATACATATATTTTTCTGGGTGTAGAAAATTTAAATTTTTGTAACTTTTTTGGAATAACTCAGTTAATTGGAGTCCGATTCCAACAAGTTATATATCCTAGGAAAAGTACATCTATTTACTTTAGGATTGTGACAATTCCAAAAGGGTTAGATAATTGAATTCTGGGAAATTCGCTTTTTAATCAAGCATTATCCAAAAATTTTTTTTCGCGACGACCTTCTCGACCTTTGTCTTCGAGTGAGCATCGGCCACGATAGAATTCAATTAACTAGTTTCTTTGCAGTGCTGCAGGATCGTTCAACATCGGCATACAAAAATTTAAGTTGATTGATTCACTCTAGTCGTGATTGCACGGAAATGTTAACGAGTTAATTCCATTTTTCTGCCGAGGTAAGTTTTTGATTAATCGTTAGTCGATATCAAACGTGGTCAGACATGAAAAGTTGTATTGAGCCTTTGTCGATAAAAGTCCAAACTTTTGTTGGAAAAGACCAATTGGTCCTACTACGCCTAGAAGTAACCTAGGCCAGAAACTTAAATAGCAGCCCATGCAATAAAGCGCATTGCATTATATTATATGTATTAATACAATAAAACAAGGAAGAACGCTATAGTCGAATACCTCGACTATCAGATACCCGTTACTCAGCTAAAGGGACCAAAGACAAATGGAGGTATGCAAGCAGCAAAGCGATATTGAAATGCGCCACCTACCCGCGATCTCAATATATGGCAAACTTTTTTTGAATCAATTGATAAGTATTGACGACATACAATTCAGTTAACATTTTTTATCTACCATGCGAATTGTGGGCTCCATAGGATTGGGCGGTTAACGATTTTTTAAAGTTTGTGGGCGTTAAAGTGGGCGTGGCAAAATTTTGTTTGGGTCAATCGATAGGTAGTGGTGGGAACAATACATTTCAGTTAAAATTCAAATAATATATTACCGAAAGCTTATAGCTTGTTGGGAAAAGACCAATTGGTCCTAGGCCAGAAACTTAAATAGCAGCCCATGTAATGCAGCGCATTGCATTATATTATATGTATTATTACAATTAAAACAAGAAAGAACGCTATAGTCGAGTATCTCGACTATCAGATACCCGTTACTCATCTGAAGGGACCAAAGAGAAATGAAGATATGCAAGCAGCAAAGCGAGATTGAAATGCGCCGCCTACCCGCGATTTCAATATATGGTAATGTGGGCGGTAGAAAAAAAATTTTATTCTAGCATCAATACTTTAGGAGCCACAGCATTAGGCGGTTTGTGGGCGTTAGAGTGGGCGTGGCACCCTGCTGAAACAAACTTGCGCTGCGCAAGAAGCTCAGGAATCTGCATGAAAAAATACCAATATCCTAGCTCTTATAGCTTCCGAGACCTCAGCGTTCATACGGACAGACGGACAGACGGACATGGGTAGATCGACTCGGCAGTAATTGCATATTAATGGCCCCCGCCCCCCTTACCAATTAGCGTATTAATGACCCCCGCCTCTCACTAATTAACATATTAATGGCCCCCGCCTCTTCATTAATGTATGCGGGTTCTGGGACAATTAGCATAATCCAATAAATTACCTGATTTTAAAAGTTTAGATGTTATTTAAATTTCACGATCATATCCATAAAGAGTATACTAAATTGCACCCACCCCCACACCACCATATGACCATACTGATCACGTGACCTTTTTCCCCATTATAAGCAATTAATATTCAGCAGGTGTTGCTGTACACGGGAGAAAGGTCGCACACTTTCCCCACATCCCCATTTGATAATATTGATCATGTATCCTTTTCCTCATTATCAGCAATTAATATTATATATATATACAATATACAAAGTATTCAAAGATGGTTATCTTAGAGGAACATGTCCGATCATGTTGGGGAATAACGTTTCCTATGATTGTAAAATTAATTTAGAAATCAAAAGAACTCCAATAAAATTAATCTCACAAGTTAATAGTTCTCAGATGTCAAATATTTTTAAACAGACATTTTTGTTTCCGCCCCAGAACGTTTAACTGGTAAATTCTCTAAGATTCTATCCTTTCCACAAACGGGTCATAATATATCATAAAAGGGATTCAAGCAAGAGCTACCCAAGCATGCGCACCTGTCTATTACCTGACCGGAATAAAAGGGACACATGCACAAGTCTGAAGGCGCACGCCCATTGACAAGATCATGGGCCTCACGCCAACGAACACACGACTGACTACTAGCTCTAAAACGTTCCCATAAGGGTTGAAATTACGACCGCGCAACAATTCGCAAGTAGCCGACATATCTCAATCAAGGAAATATTTTCTATTCTCCTGTAATTTTGACTCGAAATAAAAGGTCAGAAGTGTATTTTGTAGCATAATAATACATTTATTCATTTATTTTAGTATTGCGAACATGTTTTATTATATAATGAAATTAATTTTCTGGCTTCGTTCCGGCGATTTGCATAGAAGAGGCATGCGCACGTTTCCGACGTCAGTTCAGGATTACAAAATGTAAAGTGTTCACCATAATTCGTAGTTTTGAGATCATGTCCACCTCGATTCATGAAAATAGTTTTTGTGTTTAGAGGGTATTGAAAATGCTGACCAATTATCTATCCTTTAAATTGTTTAATAAATTGGTCAATTTCCTCATGAAACTTCATTTTTTCAATTTTGTTTTCTTGTAGGTCCTTACACATCTAGTCTCAACTTAAAAAAAAATGTATAAAAATTATTTTCTTGTTTTGAAGCTACTTTTAAAAAAATGTCAAAATAATGTATGCATTGTTAAGAGCACAAACCCCGCCCTTAAGGTGTGTTTCACAATAGGGAAAC
Source organism: Drosophila subpulchrella (assembly GCF_014743375.2). Lineage (NCBI taxonomy): Eukaryota > Metazoa > Arthropoda > Insecta > Diptera > Drosophilidae > Drosophila > Drosophila subpulchrella. The sequence goes on along the minus strand of NW_023665473.1, from coordinate 231,965 downwards.
CGGTTTCCTTTAAACCTGTTTAATGACGGACAGCCCATTTCCTCGGTATTAATGAGCTGACGACTCCCAAAAAACGTCTGTAGAAATCGTTTCTTTTCCACACCTTTACAAATAATTTATTTTCCGCTTGTAAATGTCCTTAGATACTTTCGAGTTTGTGGAAAACTGTTTTCTCCATCGTTCCAAAAAATTTTGTGATGTGTATTGGTTAACCAAATTGCAGTCTTTCGAGATTTTGTATTTAACAAAGTAAAATCATATGGTGGTTCTATTAAGAAACTTTTATTCAAGTTTGGATCTTTTTCGAATACAATTCCAATTTCCTTTAGAATAAAATTATTATTATTATCAAAGAAACCTTGAACATCAATCGAAACAGTATTTTTCAACATTTTTCTAATGTTAAACAACTCATTGTACTAGTCCGTTTAGTGGGTTATATTCAACTAAACGGTCATGTATGAGGAGACAGTAAGCTTGGGTATTTTCATGACTTGGTGTCTTTAGTTCTATTGAAATTCTCACATTAATAGGACCAATTTTTACTGATTCGTTTTGATATGAAAGATCAACCACAATAATAGGGGTCTTCAATTTAAATTCATTTGGGGTCAAAAATGGTTGTAATTCACGAGTATAGTAACTAGATTGAAATCTTGTATACATTTCATATAGGTGAGCATACTTATTCTTACTAAAATCAACATTCAGATTATTACGGATATGACTCAGAATTCAAGTAAACTTTCAAGTTTGATAAGTTATTTGTGATAAGTTCTCCATTTATTGTAAATCCAATTATGGCAAATCTTGGTTTTTCGCGGTTAGCCGACAATTTCACATTCCAGATGTTTTGACTCCCATACCCCAATTTGGGGTTAACATATAAATCCCAACTCTGGAATGCGATTGGTAGGTTTACACAACTTTTAATAATATCGTACATCCTAATTTTTGTAAAATCGCTCAGAGTTACATGGGGAATTTTCCAGGTTTTATTCGTAATTTCCAGTTTACAAGTTTGTTCATTTATGGTTTGTTCAAGATTCACCAAGATTCTTGGTTAGCATCAACACTAGTTTTTATTTATTTATTTATTTGTTTATATCCTAGCGCTACAAGTGCACACTTATAATTATCGCGCTAGTCACATTGAGTTGATATTTTATATTATTATTATTTTTAAATTATTTAAACAATTTCTCTCGCTCTCTTAATTAATATTAATGACTAACATCAAATTTTCTTAGTTACTATTATTATTGTTTTTAATATATTTTTTTAAATTTTTTTTTTATTTTTTTATTTTATTTCATTTAATTTAATTTTTATACTTATGTGTACTGGTATTTTAAAAGATCTTTAACTTTATTGTAAAATTGAGTTGCGCTCCTAATTGTTTTGTATTGGTGCGGTAGATTGTTCCATAACCGGATACCATTTATTAAGAATTGCCTTCTGGAACACAGTGTTTGTATTCGAGGGCATATGTAATTTTTGGTTCTTACAGATGTGGCTGGGGTAAGTTTATTGAAAAGATATTTTGGTTCTCCACTCGTCACTATTTTGTGAAAGAAGATTAAATTTCTGAGATCGATCCAGGAGGTCAAGTATTTTATATATCAGTTCTGATACATGGTCAAAACGTCTTAAGTTAAACACATAACGGACAATTGAATTGAAAGCTACAGTTAATGTGCGCAAATCCCGCGCATGACAATTTCCAAAAATTTCTCAACAGAGCATATGTACGCCCTGTCGCTTTGACTATATGGTTGCTCCATGATAAAGTATTGTTAAATGTTATCCCTAGATTAACTGCATTCACTTCATAGCTTATCGGCGTATGGTTTATATATAATTTTTGGAGTGAAAGTGTTGAAAGTTGCTTTTTACAAATCACCAAGCACTTTGATTTTTTAGGATTTATACCCAAACCATTTTCCTTTGCCCATTTTTCAATTAGCCACAACATTTTATTACTTATACGAACACAGGCATGTATTTCAGTTACGGGTCTACTATCATATATTTGGACATCATCAGCATATAAATGTACTTCACACTCAGACAGGATACTAGGGAGATCATTGACATATATAGAAAACAATAAAGGGCCTAGCACAGATCCCTGTGGCACTCCCCTGGATAAGTTCCGGAGAGGAGAAACTTGCGTCCCAGAGACGACAGCTTGATATCTATTCGTTAAGTACGACCTAATAAGCTTCGTCGCATTAGTTGAGAAACGTAACATATTCCTAAGCTTGGTACAGAGAATGTTATGATTCACAGAATCAAAAGCCTTACTGTGGTCAAGTAGCGTCAAAAACGTTACGCAGTTACTGTCCAGTTTTTGTCTTATATCCTCAACAATATTAGTGATTGCAGTAATACAACTCCTTTTCTTACGGAATCCAGATTGTTTTTCATCAAGTAGAGAATTATTAGCTAAGTATAGCTCGTGTTTACAATTTAACAAAACTTTTTTATAATCCTCAGCCAATCCCAACAACATTTTATTGGTACAGAAAAGGTGAAGTGGGGTCCCGTAGAAATTTCGTCTCCACTGCTCCATCCAGAATTTAATAGGTATTGACTTTGAAGATTATCCAGAGATATATAATTTTTTAGGGTAGTACTCATATTGACATGGACTTGACACGTTGGACACGTTGTATTTAGTTGTTACCTAGCAGTATTTTGATGGTTACTTTCTGTTTAGTCTTGTTTTTGGATGGTTACTTTTGTATAGTACCTGTACAGTACTTGGTTTTGGATGGTTACTACCTGTATAGTATCTGTAAAGTACTTGGTTTTAGATGGTAACTAAATGTTAACAAGTATTCTGAGTTGCTTTAGTCTCTTATTAAGAATTATCAAAGTGCACAAGTTAAAGATGTGTTAGCCAAACACACTTGCAGTGAACTATCATTACCTGACCGTCATCAAAGTCACATGCCCAAGACCCAAGGACATTGAATAAAATACTTCCCCTTTATTTGTACCTGTAGTTTTAATTACAGTCAGAAACAAAATTTGTAGGATCATTCAATATTTTTTTATATATTTTATTATTGTAAACATATTTCATTAAATTCATAATTAATTATATTTTATGTATATTTGTATATAATTAATTTTCTTACTCCATCCCTCTGTAAGAAACATGTCGGTTATCAATCTTCGTTCCAAACGCAGATTTTCGCTTAGTTCCCATAGATAGATGTAAAATAGTTCTCACAATGTAATCTTTCTCAGATATTGGATTATTTTTAAAGCATTCATTTGTTCTAACCCATAATAATATTATAACATATTTCGAAAGCATCATTAGCTAGCATAGGAGCGTCTTTCAATTTAATTTCTGATACAAGTTTATGATAGAGGTGTTGGGACCTGGTAATATCGGTTTTTGTTGTCAACTATTCTTCTAGTTCTAGTTTTCTAGTTCTATTCTATTTGAATACTATTTGTATGAGTAAGGCATCATTGTCTAAGATTCTGAATAAGTTTAATAAACTCTTTAATTACAATACTCATCTGGTTTTCGTGATTTATGATGGCGGTTGAGCTGCTTGGACTTTGATTACTAGCTGTTATTAACTGTTATGAGCTATTATTAGATGGTTACTCAGTCTTCGACTATCTCTCATCGCGAGCGGACGTCTCTTATCTTCAAACAGAGGTTCTCGATCGGTCACCGTTCTTTTTGGACCCACGTGGTTCTTATCTTTCTTACTTTTTCATCGTGTTTTGAAATAGTCTTCAATCCACTGTTTATAATAAACAACTAACGCATAAATTCCAATAAGCCCCATCATGGGCCCAGGGCCTCCAAACCTGGGCGACAATCGGTTTGCGCCGCTTGCCATCAGCCCACCATCAAAAAAAAGAAGACAACCCCAAAATCTTGATATGGCATTCCCTGAACTTCCACCTACCGCAGTTGATAATCCAAGATATATAACAATCGCCTCCATCAATACTGAAAAGACCATTTCGCAATTCTCATGCTTCGCCGTCCACCGCGCCCTTAAAATGATCTCCAAAAACATTGTGACCATCTCGAACCTCAGAGACGGTAATTCATTTATGCTAGTAAAATCTCAAGCCGATGCTGATAAGTTTATAAATACTACCGAGCTCACCGGTATATGCAAAGTACAGTGTAAGCTCCACGAGGCCCTCAATTTTGTGAAAGGGACAGTTTATGCCCCGTACCTCTGCGACATTCCCGAGAAAGAAATAGTCGATAAACTTAAAACACAAAAGGTTACGGAAGTTTATAAATTTATGAAATCCTACGATGGTGTTTCCAAGCCCAGCGGAGTCATCCTAATAACCTTCGAACTTTATAACCTCCCATCTAAAATCGAAATTTCTTGGCATTCAGTTAAAGTTCGCAAATACATTCCAAACCCCATGAGATGCAAGTCTTGCCAACTCCTCGGTCACACAACCGAAAAATGCGTAAACACCCCACTCTGCTCCGAATGTGCTCTACCACCACATTCCCCAAGCAAATGCACAAAAATCTGCTGTGCCAATTGCTCTGGCGAGCATTCAGCCTCTTCCCGACAATGCCCTTAGTACCAAGAACAAAGAGAAATACTCATAATAAAAACGGTCAGAAAACGCACTATGCGTGAGGCCAAAACAATATTTAAAACAACATCACAAAACTCGGTTAATACCGCTTCATATTCTTCAGTAGCCAAAACGTCACATCAACGTAGCGAAAACGCAAAGCAAAACAAAAATGACAAAACTAAAATCGCTTCCACCGTTGAAGCCCCGAAAAAAAACGCCTTCCCCCTCCCCTTCCCACTCCCCGATTCCCCAGTCCCCTATCCCCACAACCCCTTATCAGCCAAAGCAATCCACTTCACTTGCTCATAAGAAGTATAACTTATCTCCTGCATCACATGCATAATTACAAGAAATCCATGCTGAATACGAAAGTAGCAGCCGAGCAACATCTTTAATTCATAATAAATCAACTTCACACAATACTAATTTAAATGCCCACGAATCTGACGATGCTATGAGTGATTCATTGTTTCGTCAATCTAAACCAAACCAAATAACATCCTCTCTCTCTTCCCACTTATTTCCATTACACTAGTACAATGGAACATGAATGGTTACATTAACAATTACCACGAACTACAACTTTTGATAAACGACACCAACCCTGATGTTATTTGCCTTCAGGAAACACATATTAATGCCAACCTAACGAATATTGCTTACCCCAAGCAATTTACTGGATATTTTTATAACTTTAACTCTAATACCTATGCCAAACAAGGTGTTAGCATACTCGTACGTAAAGACATTCCCCACAAGCCCATACCAATTAACAGCAATACTTGCTCTTTAGGTTTTGAAATCCTAGCCCATCCCAAAATCTGTATTTTTAATACACATATACCTCCATCTCATTTAGTAGCAGCCAACGAAATTCTTAAAATAATAGATCTTTCTAGCAAGCCAATCTTATATGAGGGAGATTTTAATGCCTGGAGTCCATTGTGGGGATCATCTTCCCATAACTCTAGAGGGTTCCAAATAGAAGAAGTCATAAACAAATCAACTTTAACTCTCCTCAATGACGGCTCCGCTACCCATCATTCCACTCACAACTCTTTCACGGCTATTGATCTAACATTAGCCTCCGCATCGTTGTTCCCTTTCTGTAAGTGGTCCGTAAATGACTCTCTATACGGAAGCGATCACTATCCTTTAAAGACAAAGATTCAGTTTCGAACTAATACCATAAACATACCGCCATTTCCTAAATCTAAAATAGATAAAGCCAATTGGGATCTGTATCGCGCCAAATGCAAAGATAACTTTAATTTCCCAGCAACAAACGACATAAATCTGTTTGCCGCCAAAATAATAAAAGGAATCAAAGTCTCAGCTAATTTAGCAATCCCACAAACCAAACCCTCTCTAAATCCGCGAAATGTTCCTTGGTGGAGCAAAACTCTGCAAGATCTAAGGCAACAAAAGCAATCTCTTTGGCACGCATACAAACAAACTCGGAACACCGCTGCTCTAATTTCTTACAGAAAATCTAATGCTCTTTTCAAATACAATTCAAAAAAAGCTAAACGGGAATCCTTTGAAAGATTTACTTCTAATATAACCCCTCTCTCATCGACCAAGAAAACTTGGTCTGACCTAAATCGCCTAATAGGTAATTTTCCAAATAACTTCAGGACAATTAAATATAACAACGAAGATCTCCATCACTCCGCAGACATTTGCGACGCATTTGGGAGTTTTTGGTCGGACTACTCTAAGGACGACAATTTCTCCCACCAATACAAGACCCGTAAAGAAGAAATTCTTTCTCAGGAACACACACCCACCGAATTGTCGATCGCTTCTACAGACCTTGACTCAAATTTTACCCTTAGTGAGCTGGAATATGCCCTTCAGTATGCGAAAGGGGAAACACCCGGTATAGACCGAATTTCATACCCAATGCTTAAACAGTTGCCCTCCGAAGCTAAATACCGCCTATTAGACATTTATAACGCTATGCTCGCTAGGGGTACCTATCCTCATGTGTGGAAGTCTGCCATGATTGTCCCTATCCTAAAACCTAACAAACCAAAACATGAAATAACATCATTTAGACCTATTTCTTTACTCCCATGTTTAAGCAAGACCCTAGAAAAAATGTTAGCCAAAAGATTAATGTTGTTCATTACAAAACATAAACTTATCAGCCCCCACCAAACCGCTTTTAAACAACAACATAGCACTCTTGATTCCCTTCTGCATCTCCACCATTACGCACCGGACGCCCTTTCTACCAAAAATCATGTTACCATATTAGCAACTGATTTTGAAAGGGCTTTCGATCGCGTAGGGGTGCATACAGTATTGGATGAACTTTCCCGGTGGGGGGTAGGTCAAAAGACCTTCAACTTAGCGAAGGCTTTCATGATCAACCGTTCTATCCGAGTAAGAGTTAACAACACTGTACCTAAATTCTATATTCTCCACAATGGCATCCCACAAGGATCGCCCCTCTCTGTGGTATTGTTCATGATCGCCTTCCAGTCCTTAAATAACATAATATTAAGACATAAGCAAATTAAACTGGCAATTTATGCAGACGATGCCATAATTTTTAGCAAATGTAAGAATACTACTACACTAAATAATAAGTTTAAAGAAGTCCTTAATGAAATCCAAATCTGGGGTAACACCTCCGGTGCGACCCTTGCTGTAAATAAATGTAAGGTTTTTCATATTTGTAAAAAACAGCGCTGTACATACCCACCATTATCGTACAATGACATAGATATAGAACGCGTTTCTTTTCTTAAAATACTTGGCCTGACAATTGATAAACGACTCACATTTAAACAACACTGTAGCGAACTTAGGATTAAGCTTATCAATAGACTAAACATAATTAAATTCTTAACATCTAAGCGATCTCTCATCCACCGGACCACACTTATACAAGCGACAAGAGCTTGGTTGCTGTCCATAATTGATTATGGCCTCCCCATCTACGGCTGGTGCGCGCCATCGAACTTAAGAAAAATCTTACCCCCTTACCATGCGGCCGTCAGGCGTAGCATTGGCGCATTTCCAACGACCCCAACTAAATGCATCCTAGCCGAAGCAGGTTTGCCGGACATTAAAACCAGAGTCGCGCAAACTACCTTTAAATTAATACCAAAACTCATGTGCTCAAACAACTCTATTTTGCTGAAGGACTACGAAGTTGCCTCGAATCACCGTAGGAAATTCAAAGTCCAGTCTACGATACGAAGATGTATAACCTTTATCAAGAGACACAACATAGGGTCGCCTTATCGTTGGAACAAAGTCATTCCATCCCCTCCGTGGAAATTACACTCCACCGCCGTAGACACTACACTTCATGATTTCCAAAAATCAAGGACTCCAATCACAACGTTTAAGCAGCTATTCGAAGAAGTTACCCATAAATACTCCGATAGGAAATGGCTTTACACCGATGGTTCAAAGTCTGACGCCACAACCTCCTTTGCAGTGGTTGACCAACACGGATAAATTGTTTCATGGGGTCAGCTACCTCACCACTTCTCAGTTTTTACTGCGGAAGCAGTAGCTATTATTAAGGCAATTAAATTTGCAATCGAACTTAAGGGAAGTTATATCATCTGCAGTGATAGTCTGTCCACCCTGCAAGGAGTACAAAACTTCTGCAATAACAATAACCTTCTATCCGAAATTCGTCACCTCTGCATCAAAAACAATAGCAAAATTAAACTATTGTGGGTCCCGGCTCATATAGGAATCATTGGGAACGAGTTAGCCGACAATGCTGCAAAATTAGCCGGACGGGCTCCGTGCCATACAATCATACCTGGAGTACAACAGGACATCTGGGAAAACATCAAACACATTTTGCTGGACATCGAACTGGAAGACTGGTCGTCGTTTAACCACTGGTATAAACAATTTAACCCTGACAAGAAAAACATCAAGTTCCCTAAGTCAATCAACGGAAGGGAATGCGCCATTCTCACTCGATTAAAAACCGGACACACGAATCTCACACATAAGCACATCCTTAATGGGGAAAGTCGGCTAAACTGCCCTAATTGCGGAGAAGAACTATCAGTAAAACATCTACTAGATACCTGCGGACACTACCAAAACATCAGAACAAACCTATTCGGTCTTACCCCGCCATCAAATCTATTAACTGACCTAACAGCTGCCAACTCCAAACTATTATTATCTTTCCTACGGTTATGTAAGATTATACACCTAATTTAAACACCCGTATTAATCATCTAATATCCCCTCTCATCTAATGTTAAATCACATATATAAATGTAACAATATTGTTATCAATTGTCGAGTCGATGGCCATAGTAGCTAGTTACTCCTTTCCTTAAATTAGTTAATATATTGTAAATGCGATTTATGTATAATAGCTAATACTAAAAAATAAAATAAAATGAAATAGATGGTTACTATCTGCTTGGTAGAAGCCTATTAGTTGCTTACTAGTTTTTATTAGCTGGCTACTATATGTTTAGTAGATGTATACAAGTTGTTTAGTTTCTGGTTTCTATATGTTTAGTAATTTTGTATTTGTAAGGACCTTTTTCATAGGCTGGGATAAAACTCAGTCCGGCCAGGGTCCTCTACAGTTAAATTTGTAGAAAAATATTGGAACGAAACTGGACGGGGAGTTGCCGCGGGGATTTGTGGGGAAAAGAGGCCAGAGTATCCGCGTTGCACCGAGTAAGCAGCTCTAGCGCAACACGGCACCCGAAAGGTATAGTGGAGGGCGGGGCTGCTCCCGGCGAAAATACTAACTAAACGAGCGGCGTGGCCGATCCCTGAGAAAATACCAACAAAACTGGACGGCGTGGCTGTTCCCCCTGGATGTGCGACTCACAAGCTAGAAAGAATAAAATATGTGAAAGTCAAAAAACGATTTAAAACTAACTATAATTGTGAAAGTAATTGAAATCGCTCCGGCGTAATACAGTAAAAAACAAAAACCACTGTGATTATCCCATTTTCTATCACCATAACAAATGTGTATACCCACACCTAAATGACCAATTGTATCCTTTGTCCAAAAATGTCTGTGACTTTCACTTATAAATTTGTCACCGATAATTTAAATCCCATAAAGCAAACCACCCATTGCTAACCGTACCATAACCCCAGAGTCAAGTTGGTTACCTACAATAAACATTGGTGGTGGTGTAAAGGATTGCTAAAATGACGCAGGCGCAAAGGTCATAAAAAAGGTCATACAAAATATAATTAGGAAAGTATTTTTTATTTGCGAACCATTTATAACTGTTACCAACAACACAAATAGTTGTTACAAAGGATTTGCTTAAATGCCTCGACGCAGGCGCAAAGGTCAAGGTATTGGAAAAAATTCATGGAATATTATCCCTTCATAAAAGGAGTCATAAAATATATAATTAGGAAAGTATTTTTTATTTGCGAACAATTTATAACTGTTAACAACAATACAAATAGTTGTTACAAAGGATTGCTAAAATGCCTTGATGCAGGCGCAAAGGTCAATGTAATGGAAAAATTTATGGAATATTATCCCTTGACCAAAAACGAAAATTTCTTCTATTTGGATAATAAAAAAATATATATTAAATCAATACTTTGATTTTTTCCCTCAAAATGCTTGATAAATCTAGTTGTTTGATATTCTCTAACTAATTGAGTAATAAGTTTTCATGTGTCTAATTAATTTACCAAAAACAGTATTAGTCTTCTCTCATAAAATTGATCTTTTGGATCCCTCTAATTCCCCACCGGTGAAATATATGATCCTCATATTTAATAATGATGGTTTGTCAACCCCGACCAATCTCTGCAACATAGATGGGTACTTGTAATTCATATTTAAGATATTTCCATCCTTCTCTAACTTATATCCTTTTATCCATCATGTAAACAGGCTTAGAATTGTATTGCATGCTTCAACCCCTAGCCACACCCACCACTGTAACAGATTTGACTTTTCCAATGGCTGCCCCAGCTACCTAAACTGTACATTTCTTTTGATTTTCTCTTTTTCTTTCTAAGCAATGTACACAATTTTTAAACTGGTTCTGACCTCCCTCTTTAATGGCATCCTCTACTTTATTTTCGTTATATTTCTGATCTTTTCCTAACAGTAGGTTGTTAAACTTTTATCATTTTATGGGATTATTGAGCACCCGAAATCCCAGATATTAACTCATAACATGTAACTAGCAGAATATAGTCAAAGATATCAGACTCTAAAAAGACAAGATTTACCTACAATTCAATTTACCATCTACAATCCCTGGAGAAGAATTTAGAATTTGCAGTTTAATTTTCTAATTTATTGATTTCACAGATTCCCGCTAGTGAATACCAATTTTTAACAAATGGCTGCCAACTCCATACCATTCAGACACAGGTTTACAACCTCATAGAACTGACTCTCAAGGTATCTGTAATGCACAATATATTTCCGTCTCTTTTCTTCTAATCAATATTAAAAATTTCAAAAACTGGTTTTGGAGTTCATTTTATTCTTACAATTAAATTATTAAAAATTATTAATATTTAATCTTAAAAATAGATAAGATGCAATATCATTTAATATTAATAATTGGGAAACTCTATTGATAAATATAAAAAATTGTAAGATATATTATGAATATTATTTGAATGCGATTAATGAATAATTTTCTGAAATAAGTAATTTTGAAAATATACAAATAAGAATTAAAATAAGTAATTTTGAAAATATACAAATAAGAATTCATGGGATATTATCACAAAAACATTATTATCTCTGTTGGCTTAATAATTTTTAATAATTTAATTCTAAGAATAAAATGAACTCCAAAACCAGTTTTTGAAACTTTTTAATATTGATTTTTTCTGAAATAAATAATTTTGAAAATATACAAATAAGAATTATGTATTATTCATCCCATGGGATATTATCACAAAAACATTATTATCTCTGTTGGCTTAATAATTTTTAATAATTTAATTCCAAGAATAAAATGAACTCCAAAACCAGTTTTTGAAATTTTTAATATTGATTAGAAGAAAAGAGACGGAAATATATTGTGCATTACAGATACCTTGAGAGTCAGTTCTATGAGGTTGTAAACCAGTGTCTGAATGGTATGGAGTTGGCAGCCATTTGTTAAAAATTGGTATTTATTAGCGGGAATCTGTGAAATCAATAAATTAGAAAATTAAACTGCAAATTCTAAATTCTTCTCCAGGGATTGTAGATGGTAAATTGAATTGTAGGTAAATCTTGTCTTTTTAGAGTCTGATATCTTTGACTATATTCTGCTAGTTACATGTTATGAGTTAATATCTGGGATTTCGGGTGCTCAATAATCCCATAAAATGATAAAAGTTTAACAACCTACTGTTAGGAAAAGATTAGAAATATAACAAAAATAAAGAAGAGAATGCCATTAAAGAGGGAGGTCAGAACCAGTTTAAGAATTGTGTACAGTGCTTAGAAAGGAAAAGAGAAAATTTAAGAAAATGTACAGTTTAGGTAGCTGAGGCAGCCATTGGAAAAGACAATTATGTTACAGTGGTGGGTGTGGCTAGGGGTTAAAGCATGCAATACAATTCTAAACCTGTTTACATGATGGATAAAAGGATATAAGTTAGAGAAGGATGGAAATATCTTAAATATGAATTACAAGTACCCATCTATGTTGCAGAGATTGGTCGGGGTTGACAAGCCATCATTATTAAATATGAGAAACATATATTTCACCGGTGGGGAATTAGAGGGATCCAAAAGATCAATTTTATGAGAGAAGACTAATACTGTTTTTGGTAAATTAAATAGACACATGAAAACTTAATACTCAATTAGTTAGAGAATATCAAACAACTAGATTTATCAAGCATTTTGATGGAAAAAATCAAAGTATTGATTTAATATATATTTTTTTATTATCCAAATAGAAGAAATTTTCGTTTTTGGTCAAGGGATAATATTCCATAAATTTTTCCATTACATTGACCTTTGCGCCTGCATCAAGGCATTTTAGCAATCCTTTGTAACAACTATTTGTATTGTTGTTAACAGTTATAAATTGTTCGCAAATAAAAAATACTTTCCTAATTATATATTTTATGACTCCTTTTATGAAGGGATAATATTCCATGAATTTTTTCCAATACCTTGACCTTTGCGCCTGCGTCGAGGCATTTAAGCAAATCCTTTGTAACAACTATTTGTGTTGTTGGTAACAGTTATAAATGGTTCGCAAATAAAAAATACTTTCCTAATTATATTTTGTATGACCTTTTTTTATGACCTTTGCGCCTGCGTCGAGGCATTTTAGCAATCCTTTACACCACCACCTATGTTTATTGTAGGTAACCAACTTGACTCTGGGGTTATGGTACGGTTAGCAATGGGTGGTTTGCTTTATGGGATTTAAATTATCGGTGACAAATTTATAAGTGAAAGTCACAGACATTTTTGGACAAAGGATACAATTGGTCATTTAGGTGTGGGTATACACATTTGTTATGGCGATAGAAAATGGGATAATCACAGTGGTTTTTGTTTTTTACTGTATTACGCCGGAGCGATTTCAATTACTTTCACAATTATAGTTAGTTTTAAATCGTTTTTTGACTTTCATATATTTGATTCTTTCTAGACATTTTATTGTAGCTAATAACTATAGTTATGGAATGTAAGGCTAGCTATCGTAGTTAATATTAAATTTATTATACCTACATAAGATGAAAGAACATGAAATGGAAATGTTTTATTTTAACAATATACTAGTTAAAGTGGATAATATAAATATATATTCTTAGTATCTGTCATTATGAATCAAAAATGTTTATCAAATCAGCTTCTAAACAGCTTTTAGACAGCTTGTGAACAATTTATTTCTTAATTAGTTTTACAATCACAGGATACATCTTCCCCCAACATAATCGGATATGTTCCTCTAAGATTTATATATCAATCTTGAGATATTTTAGCTTTGCATTCTTTCTCACGTACATAGCAAACACATTGAAAATCAGAGTGTAAGTTTTTACTTCACATCGAAAGTCGTCTAGTGATCAAGAATTTTTGATCATTCTTCACAAAAGACTATAAAAGCTCGTAGACGTTAATAACAACTAGTAACCAGCTTATTATAATTAGTAAGCATCAAGTAAACAAATACTAAACAAATATAAGCCAGATACTAAACAACTAGTATACATCTACCAAACAACTTGTATACATCTACTAAATATATAGAAACCGGATACTAAACAGCTAGTAAACAACTTGTATACATCTAGTAAAGAACTTGTATACATCTACTAAACATATGGAAACCAGATACTAAACAACTTGTATACATCTACTAAACATATAGTAACCAGCTAATAAAAACTAGTAAGCAACTAATAGACATCTACCAAGCAGATAGTAACCATCTAATAATAGCTCATAACAGTTAATAACAGCTAGTAATCAAAGTCCAAGCAGCTCAACCGCCATCATGAATCACGAAAACCAGATGAGTATTGTAATTAAAGAGTTTATTAAACTTATTCAGAATCTAAGACAATGAGGCCTTACTCATACAAATAGTATACAAATAGAATAGAACTAGAAAACTAGAACTAGAAAAATAGTTGACAACAAAAACCGATATTACCAGGTCCCAACACCTCTATCATAAACTTGAATCAGAAATTAAATTGAAAGACGCTCCTATGCTAGCTAATGATGCTTTCGAAATATGTTATAATATTATTATGGGTTAGAACAAATGAATGATTTAAAAATAATCCAACATCTGAGAAAGATTACATTGTGAGAACTATTTTACATCTATCTATGGGAACTAAGCGAAAATCTGCGATTGGAACGAAGATTAATAACCGACATGTTTCTTACAGAGGGATGGAGTAAGAAAATTAATTATATACAAATATACATAAAATATAATTAATTATGAATTTAATGAAATATGTTTACAATAATAAAATATATAGAAAATATTGAATGATCCTACAAATTTTGTTTCTGACTGTAATTAAAACTACAAGTACAAATGAAGGGGAAGTATTTTATTCAATGTCCTTGGGTCTTGGGCATGTGACTTTGATGACGGTCAGGTAATGATAGTTCACTGCAAGTGTGTTTGGCTAACACATCTTAGAAACTTTAACTTGTGTACTTTGATAGTTCTTAATAAGAGACTAAGCAACTCGTAATACTTGTTAACATTTAGTTACCATCTAAAACCAAGTACTTTACAGATACTATACAGGTAGTAACCATCCAAAACTAAGTACTGTACAGGAACTATATACAAGTAACCATCAAAAAACAAGACTAAAAAGAAAGTAACCATCAAAATACTGCTAGGTAACAACTAAATAAAACGTGTCCAACGTGTCAAGTCCATGTCAATATGAGTACTACCCTAAAAAATTATATATCTCTGGATAATCTTCAAAGTCAATACCTATTAAATTCTGGATGAAGCAGTGGAGACAAAATTTTTACGGGACCCCACTTCATCTTTTCTGTACCAATAAAATTTTTTTGGGATTGGCTGAGGATTATAAAAAAGTATTGTTAAATTGTAAACACGAACTAGTGTTGATGCTAACTAAGAATCTTGGTGAATCTTGAACAAACCATAAATGAACAAACTTGTAAACTGGAAATTACGAATAAAACCTGGAAAATTCCCCATGTAACTCTGAGCGATTTTACAAAAATTAAGATGTACGATATTACTAAAAGTTGTGTAAACCTACCAATCGCATTCCAGAGTTGGTATTTATATGTTAACCCCAAATTGGGGTATGGGAGTCAACAGAGCTGAAATGTGAAATTGTCCGCTAACCGCGAAAAAACCAAGATTTGCCATAATTGGATTTACACTAAATGGAGAACTTATCACAAATAACTTATCAAACTTGAAAGTTCACTTGAATTCTGAGTCATATACATAATAATCTGAATGTTGATTTTAGTAAGAATTAGTATGCTCACCTATATGAAATGTATACAAGATTTCAATCTAGTTACTATAATCGTGAATCACAACCATTTTTGACCCCAAATGAATTTAAATTGAAGACCTCTATTATTGTGGTTGATCTTTCATATCAAAACGAATCAGTAAAAATTGGTTTTATTGATGTGAGAATTTCAATAGAACTAAAGACACCAAGTCATGAAAATACCCATCTTACTGTCTCCTCATACATGACCGTTTAGTTGAATATAACCCACTAAACGGACTAGTACAATGAGTTGTTTAACATTAGAAAAATGTTGAAAGATACTTTTTCGATTGATGTTCAAGGTTTCTTTGATAATAATAATAATTTTATTCTAAAGGAAATTGGAATTGTATTCGAAAAAGATCCAAGCTTGAATAAAAGTTTTTTAATAGAACCACCATATGATTTCACTTTGCTAAATACAAAATCTCGAAAGACTGCAATTTGGTTAACCAATACACATCACAAAATTTTTTGGAACGATGAAGAAAATAGTTTTCCACAAACTCGAAAGTATCTAAGGACAAGCGGAAAACAAGTTATTTGTAAAGGTGTGGAAAAGAAACGATTTCTACAGACGTTTTTTGGGAGTCGTCAGCTCATTAATATCGAGGAAATGGGCTGTCCGTTATTAAGTTAAAATTACAGGTACGGAGAATGGAAAATATTTCCTTGACTGAGATATGTCGGCTACTTGCGAATTGTTGCGCGGTCTTGATTTCATTCCTTATGGGAACGTATTAGAGCTAGTAGTCAGTCGTGTGTTCGTTGGCATGAAGCCAATTATCTTGTCAATGGGCGTGCGCCTTCAGACTTGTGCATGTGTCCCTTTTATTCCGGTCAGGTAATAGACAGGTGCGCATGCTCGGGTATCTCTTGCTTGAATCCCTTTTATGATATATTATGACCCGTTTGTGGAAAGGATAGAATCTTAGAGAATTTACCAGTTAAACGTTCTGGGGCGGAAACAAAAATGTCTGTTTGAAAATATTTGACATCTGTGAGATATTAAGAGATTTATTTTTTTTGGGTTCTTTTGATTTCTAAATTAATTTTACAATCATAGGAAACATTATTCCCCAACATGATCGGACATGTTCCTCTAAGATAACCATCTTTGAATACTTTGGGTTTGCGACGTTTCTCACGTGCACAGCAACACCAGCTGAATATTAATTGCTGATAATGAGGAAAAGGATACACGATCAATATTGTCACATGGGGATGTGGGGAAAGTGTGCGACCTTTCTCCCGTGTACAGCAACACCTGCTGAATATTAATTGCTTATAATGGGGAAAAAGCTCACGTGATCAGTATTGTCACATGGTGGTGGGGGGTGGGTGCAATTTAGTATACTCTTTATGGATATGATCGTGAAATTTTTATAACATCTAAACCTTTTAAAATCAGATAATTTATTGGATTCTGCTAATTGTCCCAGAACCCGCATACATTAATGAAGAGGTGGGGGCCATTAATATGTTAATTAGTGAGAGGCAGGGGTCATTAATATGCTAATTAGTAAGGGGCCGGGGGCCATTAATATGCAAATTGTCCCAGAACCCATCTTTCCCAACTACTCTCGGCTAGTGATCCTGATCAGAATATATACTTTATGGGGTCGGAAACGCTTTTTTCTGCCTGTTACATACTTTCCGACGAATCTAGTATACCCTTTTACCCTACGAGTAACGGGTATAAAAGTTGTAACCTTTTCCTCGGTCGGGCTTAATGCGCCCGACGAGACCGATGCTGGCTGCACAGGCTTTTTTCGATGTCCACCCAAAAAAAAAATCGCCGTTAATTCAAGAAATTCGCCGTTAAATCAAGAAAATCGGCTATGATTTTGATCCAACGGCTACTCGCCTTTATTTTAAGTAAATAATTTTCTTGAATTTATGTAAGCACTTTCTGGAAATAACTACAAATTGTTCTTAAATTCACGGCAAAATACCATATAAGTTGGAACAAGTTTCTAGAATTATGAAAACTGTTCTGAAAAATAAGGTTTTTTTTTCTAAGGAACAAGTACTACTTTTTTAATCTTTAGGGAATTTCTTTCTTAAAATATGGCTTGTTTTTCAATATATTACGGTCTTTTTTCGTATTTAAAGAAATTGGTTTCTATATTTAAGGTCAATTTTTTCTAAATCGAATAACTAATTTTTTCGTAAATCAAGAAACTTCTTTCTATATTTAAAAGCTATTCTTTCTAATTAGAATAACCAATTTTATTAAAAATTACAGCATCTCTTCGTAAATCATTTAACCCATTTTCTTTATTTAAAGACCAATTTTTCAATATTAAGAACTAATTTTATTGAAAACTAAAATTGGTACATAGTTTATTTGTTACATAGCTAATACATTTCTTAACATTACATTTTAAATATATATTTTCATTCTTAAAAATAAAACTTAGGTTTTAAAAACATATCTTTTCCACACTTATGATATTCAATGGGGGAGACTCTAAATCACTAATTAAATTAACTTCATTTCGGGGTATTAGTATCTACCTTTTTAAAAAATGTAAAGTGCTCAGAATATTCTGTTCTTAAAATAATACATAAATCTGTTTTGTGCGACAATTTCTTTAATTTCGTATGCCATAGGTTTAGACTTATAGACAATATAGTTATACCCGTTACTCGTAGAGTAAAAGGGTATACTAGATTCGTCGGAAAGTATGTAACAGGCAGAAGGAAGCGTTTCCGACCCCATAAAGTATATATATTCTTGATCAGGATCACTAGCCGAGTCGATCTAGCCATGTCCGTCTGTCCGTCTGTCCGTCTGTCCGTCTGTCCGTCTGTCCGGATGAACGCTGAGATCTTGGAAACTATGAGAGCTAGGCTATTGAGATTTGGCGAGCAGATTCCTGAGCTTCTTACGCAGCGCAAGTTTGTTTCAGTAGAGTGCCACGCCCACTCTAACGCCCACAAACCGCCCAAAACTGTGGCTTCTACAGTTTTCATGCTAGAATAAAAATTTTAGCTGAAATGTATTGTTCTTATCAATACCTATCGATTGACCTAAAAAAAAGTTTGCCACGCCCACTTGAACGCCCACAAACCGCCCACAAACTTCAAAAAATCGTAAATATGAACGCGGATATCTCGGAAAATATGAAAGACAGAGAAATGGGATTTCAGATTTAGATTCCGTAGGCTTGAGCGCAGCGCAAGTTCGTCACGCGAATATGCCACGCCCACTCTAACGCCCACAAACCGCCCAAGCCTGTGGCGTCCACAATTTTCATGCTAGATTAAAAAATTTTAACTGAAATGTATTGGTCTTGTCAATACCTATCGATTGATCCAAAAAAAACTTTGCCACGCCCACTCTAACGCCCATAACGCTTAAATCTGTCTACCGCCGATAGGTGGCGCATTTCAATCTCGCTTTGCTGCTTGCATATCTCCATTTCCCTTTGGTCCCTTTAGCTGAGTAACGGGTATCTGATAGTCGAGGTACTCGACTATAGCGTTCTTCCTTGTTTTTTTGTACAGTATAAGAAGTTGAATTAATATAAAGATTCTTATTCAAGTTAAGACAAGACCTGGAAGTATTGGGATTGGTAACCATATCATTGTCTTGCAAATATTGACGAGATCTAGAAGAACATGGTTCGTTTTCTTGAAGGAAAAAAGCATTTTCACTTGTCGTGTCAGAACTTAAATTTTCATTATTGGTTGCATGAAGCTTTTCATTTAGAGTATGTTTTTATACTCGTTACTCGTAGAGTAAAACAGTATACTAGATTCGTCGGAAAGTATGTAACGGGCAGAAGGAAGCGTTTCCGACCCCATTAAAAATATGTATTCTTGATCAGGATCAGTAGCCGAGTCAATCTAGCCATGTCCGTCTGTCCGTCTGTCCGTCTGTCCGTCTGTCCGTCTGTCCGTCTGTCCGTCTGTCTGTCCGTCCGGATGAACGCTGAGATCTCGGAAACTATAAGAGCTAGGCTATTGAGATTTGGCGTGCAGGTTTCTGAGCTTCTTACGCAGCGCAAGTTTGTGTCAGCAGAGTGCCACGCCCACTCTAAAGCCCACAAAATTTTAACTGAAATGTATTGTTCTCATCAATACCTATCGATTGAACCAAAAAAAAGTTTGCTACGCCCACTTGTACGCCCACAAACCGCCCATAAACTTCAAAAAATCGTAAGTATGAACGCGGATATCTCGGAAAATATCAAGGATAGAGAAATGGGATTTCCGACTTAGATTCCGTAGGCTTGAGCGCAGCGCAAGTTTGTTACGCGAATATGCCACGCCCACAAACCGCCCAAGCCTGTGGTGCCCATCATTTTTATGCTATATAAAAAGTATTAATTGAAATGTATTGGTCTCGTCAATACCTATCGATTGATCAAAAAAACTTTGCCACGGCCACTGTAACGCCCACAACGCTTAAATCTGTCTACCGCCGGTAGGTGGCGCATTTCAATCTCGCTTTGCTGCTTGCATATCTCCATTTTCCTTTGGTCCCTTTAGCTGAGTAACGGGTATCTGATAGTCGAGGTACTCGACTATAGCGATCTTCCTTGTTAAATTTTATAACTATATCTGCAAGGGTATACAAACTTCGGCTTGCCGAAGTTAACTTCCTTTCTTCTTAGTTATTACTTTTAAGCTTTTTATGGTAATCATGATGATGAGTAATATTCTTGCAATGTTAATTAGTTTTATTTTGTACTTTTGTTTAAGCCGCACGACCTGTGTTTGTGCAATGTAAAACATTCCATAAATGTCTTGGCGCGTGCGTGCATAAATGGATGTACAATGTACATACATACGTTTGAATGAACAGGCATATAAATATATTTTAAAGCTTAAATAACATACTTGAGACTGCCAATTCTCCAATTTCGAAAAAATATAATTGCTGGCCCCACCATCTTTTGCGGAATAATCTTGATCAACTGATCCCATTTTAAGAATGGCAAACTTTCATCATTTATACAATGTTTCGAAAAAGATCTTTGTAAAGCACATGCCAATACATATATAAACTCGAATATACCCTGCAGTACCATTCAGCGCATATGTTAATAAGTGGGGAGGGGGGCCATTAATATGCTAATTGTCCCAGAATCCGCGCTTCCACACTACTTTTGCGTGATGGGATCATCAAACCATCAAAAAGTCCCTATAACTCCCCGGTCTGGGTAGTTCCAAACCAACCCAAACCGAACGGAGAGAAACAATACCGCATGGTCATCGACTTTAAGCGCTTGAACGCTGTCACGATTGCGGGCACTTATCCGATACCGGACATTAATTCTATTTTGGCAAGCCTAGGGAGAGCCAAATATTTTACCACTCTCTATTGAACTTCGGGATTCCATCAAATTTATATGTTGGAATCCGATATTCCAAAAACAGCATTATCTACACTGAATGGCAAGTACGAATTTCGTCGCCTTCCGTTTGGGTTGAAAAATGCCCCAGCAGTATTTCAAAGAATGATCGACGATGTATTAAGGGAACACATTGGCAAGATTTGCTATGTATACATCGACGACATAAAAGTCTTCGGTGAGGACTATGTAGCCACTGGCAAAACCTCCGCGCTGTCCTCAACAACCTGAAGAAAGCCAAACTGGCGGTCAACTTAGAAAAAACTAATTTCCTATCAACGCATGTTGAATTTTTAGGATATGTAGTAACTGCAGATGGCATCAAAGCAGACGAAAAAAAGGTAGTGGGTGTCACAAAAATGAAACCACCTACCAATGTAAAGGAACTAAAAATTTTCCACCAAAAAAGAGCCCCACACTCTCAAAAAGTCGGAAGTCGTAACCAACGACGATAAGAAGAGCAAGATCACGGCTCCGACTACCCCAGTCCATGTGACGTCTACCCCTGTCAAGGCCAGCGAACAATGCAGCCGGCTAAGCCCAACTCGCCATAGCGACAAGCCGAAGCCACCCACCAGCGTAGGTGTGGCTAACCAGCTACTCCAACCTGAGGGGAGCGCAAAAGCCGGTCTCGTGGTGAGTACCAGGGCAAAGGGGTTCAAGAGGATACCACCTAACCAGGCAGGACCTCTTGAACGAAAGAAAGCTTTTCGGATTCTCAAACGGCTGGCCACCAATCCGATACGTGAGGATCAGACGTCAAAATTGGATTACCTAAAAATCCAAGAGGACATGGCCTGGGCAAAGGCGGTAATCCCAGACTTCGACATCGCAATGACTACCAGCAACAGCAACAAGCGAGAGAGATCGATGGAGACAGCTCAACCAGCGAGCAAGAAGGCTAAAGTAACCAACCGCGGCAATTCCTTTGCGGAATTGGTAAAGGATCGGAAGATCATTGGAGTCATCGACCAGAGCGATGAAGGCGGTAGGATCCCAAGGAACCAATGGGGTCTGGTTAGACAGGCCCTTGCGTCAGTGGCCTTGAAAGTGCTGGACGAAAACCCAGGTGCAGGGTGATACCAGGGCAATGTTAAGTTGATCGCCTTCGAAGACGAAAGATCGGCAGCACTCTACAAGGCTGCAATTAACAAGGTCGGCGAGGTCTACCCCGGGGCCAAGCTGGCAGTTTGCGAGGCCGCAGACAGCCCGTCTCGACCGAGAGCGAGGGTGTGGCTGCCGTCGGAACCATCGGAACCAGAGGCTATACTCAGCCTGCTGACCTGGTTCAACCCGAAGCTTCCAACAGACGGTTGGAAGGTGGTCAAGGTGGAGAAAACCGAGCGCGTCACCATGAACGTGGTTATCCTCCTGAACCAGGCCTGCTTGAAATCCCTCGCAGCCCAACAATACCGGGTGAACTACGGGTCCGATAAGGTGCAGCTAAGCATCTATGACACAGATAAGTTAGCGGCAGACAACGTGGCTGCCTGTGCGTCGTACGAACCCCCGAGCGACGACGAATTGGGACATGAGGAGGCCACCCTCACCGGCTACGTGTCAACCGACTCGGAGCTGACAGAGAGCCTGAAGCAGCTGTGCACTCAGGACATAACCCGACCAGGGCGCACTGTTCTCAGGGACATAGCGGAGGAAGCGGAGGGTAACCAGCCCGACCTCGGTCCCAAAGATGGTGCAGTTTCTGCAGATTAACCTGCACCACAGCATCCGCTGCCCTCCTCACCCGCCTGGCAACAGGCAACAGTCCTCATTCAAGAGCCATGGATTGTTGGTAACAACCCCCCTATACAAGCTATTTTACACCAAGGATAAGGGTAAAACCAGAACCTGCATTCTTACAAAGACACACTTTAACACATTTCTTATTTCACAGTTTAGCGAAGGCGACCTCACCACGGTCAGACTGGAGCTAAACGAACACACTCATCACACCATAGCATCATTCAATCTGGCTCACGACTACGAAGGGCTACTACCAAACACCACTGCACAACAACTCATACATACTCACTCATCTAAGGAACCCATCCTGGGTGGGGACGCTAACTCACACCACACACAATGCGGAAGTACAAACACAAACGAAAGGGGTGAGTTACTCTACGACTATCTCCTTCAATCAAATATATTCATCTGCAACAAAGGTAATGACCCAACTTTCATCACTAGAAATGGGAGGGAAGTACTAGACATTACACTAATATCTGATCCCCTACTCAACCAGCTAGAAGCGTGGAAGGTGGGGATCGAGCACTCATTCTCAGACCACCGATACATAGAATTTACAATAACTCTGGACTGTCCTCCTGCCGAGAACATCACTAATCTAAGATTAACCAACTGGGAATATTACAAAAATCTCCTCAACAAGAACCTACACGCTCCACCGACACACATACGCAACCGTCAAGAATTAGATAACCTAGTTAATACTTTTACTGATATCTGCGGTGAGGCCTTAAAAAGGGCTTGCCCAAGCAGAACAGTCAAAGCAAAGCACAAACCCCCTTGTTGGAACGCAACCCTGGCGAACCTTAAAAGAGAGTGTAGAACTTACTTTAATAGAGCTAAATACATCAATAGCGAATCTTCCTGGAATTTATACCATACAAAACTAAGCCTATACAAATAGGAAATTAGAATATCAAAACGAAGAGCTTGGGCTAACTTCTGCAGTAGCATAGAATCTACTGCGGAGGCATCCAGACTCAGAAGAATTCTGGCAAAATCTCCAGCAACCATTGGCTATCTAAAAACCAATGCTGACAGCTGGACGGAAAACAGTCAGGAAACCCTTAAACTACTGTTAGACACCCACTTCCCTAAGAACACCCATGTAGTGGAGGACCTCTACATAGAGGAGAACTTAGACGACCAGAGTATTGAGAACATTTCGAGCCCTGGTCGCATTCAGTGGGCTGTCAACTCTTTAAAACCCTTCAAATCACCCGGCCCAGATGGGTTCTTCCCGGCCCAGCTACAACGGACACTAGATATTTCCCTACCCTGGCTGACAGCCATCTTCCACGGCTGCCTTGCTCTAAACCATATTCCAACAAGGTGGGTGGACGTTAAGGTAATTTTTATACCGAAAGCCGGCAAGCCCTCCCACACCAACCAAAAGGACTTCCGCCCGATTAGTCTCTCTTCCTTCTTGTTGAAGACCCAGGAAAGGCTAATTGACACCCATATCAGACTAACCATCGACCATAGCCTACTCTGTGACGCACAGCATGCGTACCGTAATGGTAGATCAACAGATACCGCCCTCCACTCTCTAGTGTACAGTATAGAGAGAGGTTTCCGCAATAAGGAATACTCTCTTGCAGCGTTTCTAGACATAGAAGGCGCCTTTAACAACGTCACCCCAACGGCGATTACTGGTGCTCTGACTGAACTGGGCATTGAGCGGCCCATAGTGGGACTCATACACACCATGCTAACCAGCAGAGTAGTGTACTCCTCTATGGGATCGGCCCACTCGACCAGGAATGTCAGCAGAGGAACCACACAAGGGGGCGTACACTCACTTCTTCTATGGGCTTTAGTGGTCAACAAACTGCTATCACTTCTAGAAGAGGCGGGCACTAAAGTGGTAGCCTACGCGGACGACGTGGTTATCCTACTGCAGGGCAAATTTCCGCAAGCCCTTTGCAATCTAATGGAGACAGCCTTATCCACCCTCTCCCGGTGGACAGCTGGCTGTGGACTGGGAGTTAACCCAGAAAAGACCGAACTAGTTCTCTTTACAAGGAAGTATAAGGTACCAATTCTAATTCCCCCAAAACTACACCAAACGCGCCTAACCTTTAGCAACCAGGCAAAGTACCTAGGTGTCATCCTTGACAAAAAGCTCCTCTGGACAGATAAGATCCTAGATCGCACACGCAAAGCGGCCATAGCCGGGGGACCGACAACCAATGCTCTTATTGTATTGGGTAATAAAGAACTATGTCGTGGAACTGAATTTGTTAATGAATGATCACCACCCTCGATATTTCTAATACAGATTTCTTGTTTTTGACGTATTAAACGCATATTCACGTGTGTAATGTACTTCATTCGATGAGAAATGCTCCTTGATTAAACATTATATAAAATGGGTAAAAGTTTTTATAATTGTTGCAGTCAGAGTTCAAACTTGAAACGAGGTAGTGGTATTATCAACAAAATAATTAACACACTTCCATTTGAAGTACATATTCCTAGTTATAATTTTTGTGGACCTGGAACAAAGCTAAAACAAAGGTTGGAGCGCGGTGATCGTGGGATAAATCAATTGGATGAAGCTTGTAGAGTACATGATATTGCATATTCACAATATAAGGATCTAGCTGATCGACATAAGGCTGACGCAGTAGTAATAAATAAAGCGTGGGAACGTGTTGGTTCAAAAGATAGTAGTATTGCAGAGAAAACAGCAGCATACTTGATTACAAATATTATGAAAACAAAAAAGAAATTCGGAATGGGTGTGAAAAAGGGAACAAAGAGAAAGTGTAAGAAAAGGAAATCAAAGGTAAAGAGTTTTTCAAATGTTATCCAAACAGGAATGCGGGCATTGAAAACTCAGAAGCCACTAGATCTATTGAGTGCTATTAAGGTTGCACGTAAAGCAGTCAATAAATCAATTGGTAGAAATAAAAAAAATATTAAGATTCCTTGTATTATTAATGTACCGAAAATTGGTGGTTTTTTACCTATTGTACCCATTTTGACTGCACTAAGTGCATTAGGTAGTCTCGCCTCTGGTAGTGCAGCCATTGCTAAAACTATCAATAATGCAAATATGGGGAAAAAACAATTAGAAGAGAGTAAACAACATAATAAGAAAATGGAAAGTATTAAGGTGGGTGAAGGTATGTTTCTTAAACCTTATAGAAAAGGTTATGGATTATATCTTAATCCATTTAGAGGAAATCCAAAAAACTAATTACTAAGCTACCTAAAAACCTCTTTCAAATTTCGAAATTTTGAATTTTGCTCAAAAGTACATTCCACATTTCCGAGGTGTGTTTATGAGAGACTCACTGCCCAAATCTCCTATTAGAGAAGAGTCAGAAATTATAAACCTAGATGATAGTTCATCAAATGGTACACATTGGGTAGCTTATAACAAAAATAAAAAAAGTATGCATTACTTTGATAGTTTTGGAAATTTACAACCCCCAAAAGAAATTGTGAAATACTTGGGGAATAACATTAACTATAACTATGAGAGAAAACAAGACTTTAATAGTACCAACTGTGGACACCTGTCCCTCCAATTCTTACTCTCTATCCCACCCTAACTTTTACACTATGATCAAGTAATTTCTCTATGATTCTTGAAACCCACCCTATTTACATGCTATTCACAGCTGTGATTGGTCGATGCTAAATCAAGAATGAGAAAGAACAGGGAGGGTTAGTTTACCTCAAGGGATAAAAACTCGATCAAAAGTTATTCTAACACACATTTAAAAACCACCTGCAAACAGTCTCAACCTAAAAGTTTCAAGCTAAAACGTTCTCAGCCTAAAGTTTCAACCTAAAAATCTTGCAATCATCAAAATCAACAACAACAAGAACAACATAAAAAACAGTTAAAACAGTAAAACAACAACAACAATTAACACAGATACAACTGCTAAAAACAGCTGAAAACAACAACAAAACAGCTACATCTGCTAAAAAACAACTAAAATTAACAACAAAAACAGCTACAGCTGCTAAAAAAAACAGGTAAATTCAACAACGCAAACAGCTACAACTGCTAAAAAAACAACTAAAATCAACAACAAAAACAGGTCAAAACAACAAAAACAACGAAAACAACTACAAGAAGAAACAACTACAAATGGTCAATCCGGGAATGATGAAAGTACTCAAGGATTTTAATGGTAACGCACCAAAACCTCTTTTAACAAAGACGAAGATGGAATCGGAGGTGTGCTACCCTATTCGACGTGCTCAACGTAAGAAAACCAGCTTTGGGATGGCCCTCACTCTTGAACTTGAAGAGTATATGCTGTACTTGCCGGAACGATACTCAACTTTAGAGGATTCAACAATTGAATATATAAAAGATAATCTTTTTTGTATTATTAAAAGGAACGATAACAATCTCTATTTAGAATTAAATAAAGCTTAGAATGTATTCATTTTTAATATTATTAATGTATCTATTTTAATAAATAAAAATAAAATTTCATAAAACTCAAACTCAAACCCTTTGTTATAAATATTTAAATTATAGTACATTTTTCCCAGTAGCACATGAGTATCAGAGAAAACGACAACAATGAAGCGTAAACTTTTAGAACAGTTGACGAAAAGTAGAAATTCATTTAAAAGAAAATTTGATGAATTGAAACAAATAAAAAATGAGAACGTATCAAATTTGGATCAAACTTTTAAACCTATTACAGAACCTTTACATAAATAACTCACTGAAAAGAAAAAATTGAATAAAAAAGAATATATTAATGATACACATGATATTAAGACTAAGTTCAAGAAAGGGAAAATAAGAGTACCTAAAAGTAATAAAGAAAAAAGGGTACACGAGAGAGTAATCGAAAGTGATAGTGAGAGTGATGCTTATGTTGATGCTTTTTCACGACAGTCTCTTATAGATGAATCTGATGTTTCACAAAAGAATCTAATAGATGATTCCGATGTTTCACAACAGCCTCACACAGATGATTTAAATGAAAGTGTATATGAAGAAATCGGGGTGAAGTACAATCTCAACATTAATCAGTTAAAGCAAGAAAAGATTTTAGACAATAGTTATGGACCAAGAGAAGAAAATAATATTTCAATGTTGGGTAATACAACACTTAAAATTAAAAAAAATTTAATGTAATTAGGAAGTGGAAACTTATGGACTCTATCACCAGGTCTATACTCTTTAATTTTTCACAATAGTCCTAAGGATTATACTAAGAATGATTCAGAATCATATAAAAACATTTTAATTGAAACATGTGCTCACAAAAGAAACTATCAACCAGATGGTCAAGTAAAGGGGAATCGTTCTAAAAAATATTCTTCAATTATTAAACCATTAATATCATCTTCAGTAAATGAAGAATTTACTGGTTCTGGGTATATGAGCCTACAAAAAATACCACCAAACTATGTATATTGGGATAATGTTAATGAACTTGTTAAAAGATTGCAACTCTAAATGGCATCGAGAGCTGCTGGTAATAATAACCATACTAATGAAATTCTTTCAATAATAGAAGAATTGCGGGAAGCAAAAATAATATATTAATAAAATAGAAAACATTTTCTCATTTTGTTTAATAGTAAAATGTCTATTGACAAGTTTGGTCACTTTTCAAATGATAGAGATTTTTCCTCGCTTTTCAAAAGGGAAGTTGAGAGTCTTACAGGTATATATCTAGACACTGATGGTCACATAAATGTTCAGAAAAAAAGAATTAAAAACTCTTCAAAACCAATAAATGGAAATGATTTGGCTATTAAATTTTATGTTGATGATAAAATTAATGAAGCGAAATCACATCAAATGGAAACTATAACTAAATCATTTCAACTACGAAATAAAAGAGTATCAGAGCTGGAAAGTAAAGTAATAAAAATGATAACTCAAATGGAGTATATACATAATTCAATAAAAGAGCTTCTAGATAAATTGGAAAATCTTAACAAATTCATAAACCAACATTTAAAAAAACCTCCACCAATCATTCGTTATGATCAGACACAAATAGATGGAATAATACTTCGGAAAAGTCCATTTGCACATCGTGTAAACGAAGAAGAAGTTTTAACAATTAATGTGGATCATACATAAATATACCACTCTTTCATTATTTATTTTATAATTAAAATGTCAGTTGATAAGTTTGGTTGTTTTGTAAATGAGAAAGAGTACTCAAGAAATATAACAAGAGGTCTAGAAAAATTTCAAAGTATACTTAATGATTATGATGGACATTTAAATGTTCAGAGGAAACGATTTAAAAATTCCCTACCCCCCATTCATGAAAATGATATTGCAACAAAGATTTATATTGATGATGAAATAAGTAAAGTAGTACAGAATACATCTAATGAAATTTCTAAGCAACCGCAGAAACAACAAATCTTTAGATTAAGACCTCGAATCAATAATATTGAGGGAAAACTTTTAATAAGGTAGTGGAGGATTTAAATGAAATAGAAAGTAACATTTTCAATTATAATACAATTGCACCAACCTCAGTTTTAAAAGGTGAAACTGAATCTTTAGAGAAGAAACCATTTATACCAGATAAAATAAAGCTATGAGTAAACGAGATATTGTAAATGAGTTACATCGCCCATCATTCAAGAATTTCCCAAGACGTAGAGTTATAGTAAAGGGTATTAATGATTTATGGCAGGCTGATTTGGTTGAAATGGGGGCATATGCATCATCAAATAAGGGGTATAGGTATTTGTTAACAGTAATAGATACATTTTCTAAATATGGATAGGGTGAAGCAATAAAATCAAAAAATGCAGAAGAAGTTACAAAAGCAATGGAAAAAATAATGAAATCTGGTCGTGGAGTACCAAAAAATTTACAAACAGATAATGGAAATGAATTCTATAATAAACAATTTAGAGAATTGATGAAAAGATATGAAATTAATCATTACTCAACATTTAGTACTCTTAAAGCATCTATTGTGGAACGTTTTAATAGAACAATAAAATAACTTATGTGGCGTGAGTTTAGTTTTAATGGAAAATATACTTGGCTTCAAATATACAAAGAGTTGATTAATAATTATAATAACAGGAAGCATAGAACGATTAAAATGAAGCCTATTGATGTCAATGCTAAAAATGAAAAGCAGATTTTAATGAGATCATACAATCATCTAAAAATATTTACAAATGAGGACTTTAAAGAGGGGGATCATGTACGAATAAGTAAATATAAACATGTCTTTGAAAAAGGCTGTACCCCAAGCTGGACAACGGAAATTTTTCGAATTCGGAAAGTACAAAATACATCCCCCACCACATATTTACTTGAGGACTTGAAGGGTGATCCAGTACAAGGTAGTTTCTATAAATAAGAAATTAAAAAAACAAAATTCCCTAATACTTATCTTGTTGAAAAGATTGTGAAACAAAAAGATGATTATGTGCTTGTGCGTTGGCTAGGCTTTTCAAAATCAGAAGATAGTTGGATTCATAAAAACGAAATTCTATAAAGAACAAGTGGAAGCATAGAACAATTAAAATGTAGGCATTGACGTTAATGCGTGAAAATAAATTATGTTTCTTCTTCACAAGCACGCAATTCCTATTTATTAACGGAACAGAACTTGATTATGAGCTTGTGCGTTGGCTAGACTAAAAGAGTATATACAGATAAGAATTTTGGGTGGAACTTGATTATGTGCTTGTGCGTTGGGTAGGCTTTTCAAAATCAGAAGATAGTTGGATTCATAAAAACGAAATTCTATAAAGAACAATTAAAATGTAGACATTGACGTCAATGCGTGAAAATAAATTATGTTTCTTCACAATCACGCAATTCCTATTTATAAAGTGTGAAGAAAAGCATTAACAGATAAGAATTTGAACAGAACGTTATATATTTATATATACAAATCTGGAGGGTATAAAGGCGGAAGAATTTCAAAAAGTATTTAGTTTCCATCTATTCGTTCACGCAACTCAATTTCGGATCGTTTGCTTATTCATTCATTCGTTCGTTTGTTCGATTGTCAAAAAAAAACAAAATCAAAATTAAAATGACGGTTTTTATAATATTTTTTGTGATACTTTCCCTCTTTAATCCGATGGTGAAAATGGTACCACTCCCCAATGAAATGACTTTAATTGAAAACCCATCGACTTCCAATAATTCGATTGGGTTATTTATCAATGTTCCAAAACTAAAAAAAATCATTAAAATTGACTTAAAATTTGAGATCCTAGAGGACAGTCATATTTTTATGGATCTCATAAACAAGACAAGTGATGAAAGTGAGATACCAAACTTAAAAAGTGAACTCGCTACTAAAATATTTAATGCTATTAATGGTAGCATTAATGAAAAAGACTTAACAAGAAGTACAAGTGCAAGTACAGTTGAAGAAGAAACAACTATATCATCATCTACTACAACTACACCTACCTCAACTGCAACAAGTACAACTACACCTACAATGAGAAGGGGAATTCTGGAGGAGGAGGAGAAGGAAGAAACAACAACTACAACAGCAGCAAATACATTAAAAAAAGAACTTCTGGAAGAAGATACAACAAAACAGCTACATCAACTACATCTGAAACAACTACAGCCCCAAGCAATCTTTTTGATTTTAATAGCGAAAATGAAAGTGTTGATCACATAGAAAATAAAAACATAGGAGATGAAAAATCAGAAAAAATTGATATGGGTATAAATGATAGTGAGAGAGAATTTGAAAATGTAAGTCGAGCACCAACATTTAGTAATACGTCACAAGAATTAGTGTTGGGGATCAGTGATAGTGATACAGAATTTGAAAGTGTAAGTCGGGTTCCAATAAAAAGGAACACTACTCATAAATTAAAAAGCACTGAAAACATACACAGCTCACAAATCGAATTCACAAAGAGAGGTATATTTGAGAATTTTAAGCAAAAATTAGTTGAAAATTAAAGGAGAATAGGAGGGCATATGGATTTGGGAAGAAGGGTTCTAAACAGATTCTTTACCGTCCAATACAAAACTGCTACAGTAGGAGTTAAATGTCATTACAATAATATATATAGAAGAACACATTCTAGGCGAAGTTTAAGTAAATCTAAGCGTATGCATTTAAAATATTTATCTAATCGCCACCGCCACCAAAAATCTAAACGCAATACTAATACCCCCTTAGCAACTTTAAGAATAAATTGTTTTGAATTTGCAGAAGTTTTATCCCAAACAGTATTTAATGCAGAGAGACGAAAAGATATGGTTGTTTATGAAAAAATATCAAAGGATGCTGATCCTCTCTCCAAACAAGAGAGTAAAAGAGAAGAGATAGAAGAAGAAGAAACAGGTTATCTTAGTGATGGTCCACAAATCCATGAAATTGAAATCGATGAAGCAGAAAGAATTAATGGGATATATTTAAGAAAGAGAAATTTAGCAGCTTAAATGATGGTTGAATATTTAAATAAAAAGAAAGTCAGATTAGCACAGATATAATACCAATTAACGATATAAACGATTTCAAAATAACTAATAGTGATATTATATCATAATCTGATTGAGTAGGGAAATATGTTTGTTTTTGCAGAATATAAAAATGGAAGATGAAAATAATAATTCGAGTAAATTAAAAAAAGGTGAGTTTAATATATATATATATATATATATATATATATATATAATTTTATATACTAATAATATATATATATATTTTCAAAACTGCAAAAAATTAATAAAAAAGTTGAAAATAATATTTCGGATGGAGCTCCAAAAGGTTGGTTGAATACATATAAAATAATGTTTTTATATATAGTAAAATATTTATATTTTCAGAACTCCAAAACATTAATAAAAAAGAGGTTGGCAAATTTTCTTTTAATTTGTATGGTGATGACTATGATGATGATGATGATGACCATGATACAATCCTTTATAATGATGAAAATCCGGAACCATTTATTCCAAGATCATCTAGTGAGGATGAAACTATTCTTGTTGAGGGTGGTATAGATAACTATGTTCAAACTATACCGTTTAATTTAGATGAAGATAATGATAAATACATTAAATCAATTCCTTTAAGTAATGATGACAATAAAGTATATAGATTACAGGGTGGTATAGATAACTATAAACAAACTGTAGCACTAAATATAGAAGAAAGTAAGCAAATTGAATGTAATTCAAAGAAAATATTGTAATTCTTCTGTTAAATTCAAATTTTCATGTTCTGTAAATTCTCATAAATTTTAACATTAACCTGTAAGTAAAAGCGATGTTTGTCTGTTGAATAAAAATTTTATAATAATAATATTGTGAATTGTAATATTTGGTTTATATATTTGGTTTTAATATTTGCTTTAAATAAAAAAGCGTTGTTTGTTCTGTCTTATTTACAATTATAGAGTACATTTATTCATTTTTTTCATCATTCAGTAAATTTAATTCTAATTCTGTACAAAACATTTCAAATTCACATTCATCTATATTTTTGTGAAATTTTTCTATTTCATTCTCTTGATAATTATTTCTATTAGGACAATTCTCTATTTCTTTTATTCTTTGTTCATAAACATAAATATTTGAATCTATTTCATTAAGTTTATTTTCTAATCTTTTTTCGTCTATTTTATAATGGCCATATTGTAGTGAATTAATTGT
Organism: Drosophila subpulchrella; assembly: GCF_014743375.2. Classification (NCBI taxonomy): domain Eukaryota; kingdom Metazoa; phylum Arthropoda; class Insecta; order Diptera; family Drosophilidae; genus Drosophila; species Drosophila subpulchrella. Next base: position 198,656 of record NW_023665473.1, on the reverse strand, counting down.
ATTGTCTTGTATAAGAACCTTTGTGTCTTTATGACTGAGAACTACTTTTTTACATTTAATTGTTGATAAAAGATGATTTTTAGATCTAATCATTGACATAGAGCCTACCACTTCCTCTTCCGAAAACAAACATTTTTTAAAACTATTAAAAGTTAATTGATCTATTGCACTTTTTTTAACACCCTTTGATTTTTTCACTGTTTTTTCAGAGCTGTCATTACTATTAGATGTTTTAAAGGCATACATTTTTGATCTCAAGCCAACAAATTCAGTCATAGGTCTTCCATTGAGTTCATATTTAAAAAAACCCAACCTTTTTTTATTGGCTTTAGGAAAATTATAGATACTAAGTAATTTATCAGAATAATCTGATGTATCAAACTTCATCTCAACATCATTCTGAATATCTTTATAAAAATTTTCAGTGTTAATAGTATATATAAAAGAATCTGTATCCATATTATTTAATTGAACATTTTCATTGTTTTTAGGTTTAATATATTTATAATGAAAATCATACATTTTCCATTTAGATAAATCTAATACAGCAAAACCTAAATATAAAGGTTTGTTGTACAACACATTTAATCCTTTCATTTGAAAGGCAAAGAAGTTTTCTGAAAACTGTTTGACACTATGGAAATTTGACTTTGAAATAAGAGATCTACCACAATGCCTTTTTGGACCAGAAGAATCGGATGGTGAAGCACTTTCCCATTCAGTAATTAATTTAATATTAACGCGCCTATCGACATTTTCCATTGTTTTTCCGTAGACAGCATTATTTAAAAGTGTAAAAAAATCGTTTTCAAATGTATTTTTTGCATTAGTTCTATGGAATGTATTCAAATCAATATATGTTTTTAGCCAAGGCTTCTGAAAGAAGCGAAGACCTCTATGAATTTTTGTTAGAATTAATCCATTTTCTATACACTGTTGAAGATTTTTATAATGAATTATATATTTTTCTTTATTCCTTAAATCAGCAATTAATTTTTTTTATTTTGTCTGACTTTGTTGGTAACTGATTATTACAACAAAATGGAAGATCATTATGTTTATCGTGCAATTTTAAAGGATATTTTAAATCTACCTCAAAAATGTATCCATATTCACTATCATCTGCAATCTCAGTAATGTTTATACTATCAAGTTCCCCCCTTGAAATCCATTCAAAACCTCCATATGGTAAAGATTGTGACATAGCCCAACCATATAAATTATTTGCATCCAAATAAATCAAATATGATGATTTTTGAGTACTATCAAAATTCTCAACATATTTATTATTTGCTTTAGCATATCTACATGTACATTGAACTAAGCCACCACGAATACCACTTTGAATAAATGTATACTGATCTATATCAGTTAATAAATCTAATTCAATTTTAGTACATTTTAACATAGCTTCCCATGATAATCCTGGTGTAGTGAAAAAATGTGCTGGATCAAGTGAATAAATTTTACTACAAAGTCTTCGAAAGTTTTCAAAGACATCAGACATTAATAAAACATCTGTTTTTAAATATAATTCTAAATAATCTTTAAGAATTTTACAAGAAAACTCATTCCATACCTTTTGTGCGTGAGTATAATTTTCAACTGACCATTCATTTTCGGTTAAGGAACTATAGAAAGCTTCTCTAGGAGGTAATTTACTTTCTTTTAATTTCTCAACTGAATCTAAATATTCATATGGAAATACACACTTTCGTCGCATTAAGTTGAAATGATTTTCATTAGGGAAAAATGATCTTGTTATACACATTTGTTCACTATCTAGATTTGAAGCTAATGTATCTAATGCAGAAGGCATAAATCGAAACGAGTCTAGAAAACGGATTTCAAAGTTATCACCATTACTTAAAGTTATAGTTTTTGAAATTGATATATATTGTTCCTTATTTAATAGAATTACCTTTATTTCACCAGGTATGACTGCCAAATCTTTAATAAATAGATGGCAATCATACCTGGTCTAATTGTGGAAGAAAACAGGAATAAATTTTGGAACTGTATATTTTAAATTACACTCATTATGTGCTGCCCCTCTAAATTTTCCTGTGAAGTGACAGTGATCCCTAATGAAACAGAGGTATATATATTTATAATATTTAAATTTAATGTTTCGTTTTTATTAAGTGGTTGAAGGATGCATTCAAAGTCAGCGTAAACTGTGAATGGGACCATCACTTCCTTTTGAACATTTGGGTAAGCGCGAGACTTTTTTCCCACAGACTTCTGAATGCCGGTTGGCAGCATCTTCACTCAATGAGTAATTTACGCAAATTTGACAGAACCATCTTTTTTTGGATTTGTCTCTCGAAACTTGAGAGGAAACCAAACTAAATAAATAAAGATAAATGAAATTATGAAATTTAAAAACAAAAACAAAAACAAGATATAATAATGATAAAATTATAAAACAACTTACTTTGAGAGATTTTTAATCCAAGTATAGTGTGCTTTACATCCTTCCTCCAGTATCAACATATTTATATAATTTCTCCTCACTTCAGGAGAGTAAAATATAGGTCCGAATATAACTCCATCGTCGAATCCAAAAAGTGTAATATTTATATCTTTATTTATTTCCATAAATTTCGATACATCCCCAGGCTTAAGTGGAAATTGCAATCCAGTGAAATTTAGTGTAATCCCATTTACTTGAATGACTTCATCATTTATATTCACTTTATAGCTTGTGCATCTGTTCGCATTCTTATTTAGTTTACTTAATGCTGCGATTAAGCTCCATTTAAAACAATATTCATCATTTGTGTTTTTCACATTTATAATTGCTTTTTTAGCTTCTAAACAAGAGGGTAGTTTTATATAAGATGATCCTCTTAAAGGTGAATATTGATTAATATTCATCTCCAATCGAGTGAGATGAAGCAAAGTCCATCCACTATCCCTTTCTTGGAATTCTTCCATCCTCGCCAAAATTTTTTCCATGTGTTCCTTATATTCATTTTCAATATTCGAATAGGCACTAATTATTGTCATCTTACTTTGAAATGACTTTATTTCAATACATTCCTTTTCTTCCTTCAAAAGTCCGTACTCTCCAAAAAGTTCAAAATTTATTTTCACCGATGCATAACTTTCCAACAATGGATACAAGTGAGGTAGAAAAGCTTCTCCTGCTTCCTCCATAAATTGTGTTGGATAAATTACATCATTGTTAGTGTTTTCGTATAGGTAGTGAACAATCCTTCCTTGGAATCCAGAACTGATTTTTTATACCCTTGCAGAGGGTATATTGATTGACGTTTCCGACCCCATAAAGTATATATATTCTTGATCAGCATGACTAGACGAGTCGATCTAGCCATGTCCGTCTGTCCGTCCGTTTCTACGCAAACTAGTCTCTCAGTTTTAAAGCTATCGGGCTGAAACTTTCCCAAAAGTCTTATATCTTTTGCAGGTAGTATATAAGTCGGAACCAGCCGGATCGGACAACTATATCTTATAGCTCCCATAGGAATAATCGGACAAAAAAATTAAAAAAAATTAAATCTTTGGTGTTTTTTAGCATATAACCTCCTAAGCTTGGAACTAACATTTTTTAATAAGTTTTGAATTTTGAATTAAATTTTATCGAAATCGGACGACTTTATCATATAGCTGCCATAGGAACGATCGAAAAATTTGTGGAAAAATAATATGAAATAAATTATAGCTTCGGTGTTTTGCAACATATAACCTCCAACGCTTGGAAATAACATTTTTTAATTAGTTCTGAATTTCGAACTTAATTTTATCAAAATCGGACGAATATATCATATAGCTGCCATAGGAACGATCGGAAAATTGGTAGGAAAATAATATGAAACAAATTATAGCTTCGGTGTTTTTTAACATATAACCTCCTAGGCTTGGAAATAACATTTTTTAATTAGTTCTGAATTTTGAATTTAATTTTATCAAAATCGGACGACTATATCATATAGCTGCCATAGGAACGATCGGAAAATTGGTAGGAAAATAATATGAAACAAATTATAGCATCGGTGTTTTTTGACATATTATCTTATACTATTGGGAATAACATTTTTTGTGTTTTTTTAATATAATAATTATAGCTGCAAGGGTATATAAGCTTTGGCTTGCCGAAGCTAACTTCCTTTCTTGTTTTATCCTTTTATCCCACTGGTTCAACAACATTCTTCTTGTGTTGCTCCGTTCGCAGATGATGAGCCCTCGAAATGTTACCCGATAGGGTAATGTTGCACTTTCCACAATACTTATTCATTTTTTTTTTGGTTTTGATTTTTTTTCGTTTTTGAAAGTATTGTATTGATAGGTGTACTTTTCACTTTGTTATACTTTACTTTTACTGTAAAGTATTTTACGTTTTATCAATTTGATAAGTTTACACAACACAAATCTGGGTAGTTCACAATTCACACAACCTTACTTTACACTTGGTAAAGTATTTTAATTTTTATCAATTTGATAATCTCGCACAAATCGAATTCGGATGGAACGTAAGTTAACACAACTTTACTTTAGCTTTGAATTACCGGAGGGTTCACACGACGATTCTAGATGGTTCGCTCAACTCAAATAGTTTTCTAAAACTGAACTACTTTCCAAATTTCTCCTTAACACATACATTTTTTGAAAACTTAGAAGGTAACCGTTTTCTCTTTCTATAAGCGCATGAGAAAAAATTTTCAAATATGATTAAAGAAAAACGTATTTGACTAAACAAACGATCTCATTTGTTTTTGTGTATTTTCTGTTAGGAACCACCACCACAAGCACCGCCACCACCAACATCCCTCTCACACTCCTACGCTTACTTTCCCATCTAATGCTCGCTAAAGAGGGGAGAGGTTACCGAACACACAACAAAAGTATGCGGTCTAATATCTCTCAAACCAACACCTTTTGACCACAAGACCGTAGCCAGGTGTCACCTACAACCCTAATTGAATCAACAAAACGCCCACGCATAACAAAACAACTTCCCTTCCTCCTCCTCCTCCGCCGAAATATAGTTTTACAAATTCATTTTTAGCGTGAGAAAAAGACAAGACAAAACAAGACATATCAAAACACCCCTCTCTCACACTCCTACACACCACTTTCTAACCTCATTAAGTGACCTGTGTGCAACCATGCTCATCTAACTAGGGTCAGCAACACCCCCCTTTTTGACTTAATTATGCTAATTAGGTCATTAGAACACCTGTGTGCAACCATGCGTGACTAATTAGGGTCACCCCCACCTCCTTTTTTGACATGATTAATTACCTAGAGAGCCGCACTGTTGTTGATCGGCAGAAGAACCATAGGGTTATCGAAACGAAATGGGAACTTCGAACAAAATACTTACCCGACTGAAGGGTAAATTGCCGTAAAGCTCGCCTGGTTGCTAAAGGATTCACCCAACGCGAAGGCATTGACTATGATGAGACCTTCTCCCCAGTGTCCAGAATGAGCTCGATTCGAATTGTAATAGCTCTAGCTGCGGAACTCGGACTGGATCTTCATCAATTCGACTTCAACAGTGCCTATTTGAATGGAGATATTGAGCGTCAGCGTCCCACCTGAATTCCAAGAAATCTTGACAGCTAAAGAGAAAAAAAATGAATGGACCTTAAAAGGTGTGTAAGCTAAAAAAGGCTCTATATGGCCTAAAGCAGAATGGACTCCAGTGGTACAAAAAGCTAGATAGTAAACTCAAAGAACTGAACCTTAAGCCACTCGCCGCCGACAAATGCGTGTACCTGAAAAATGAACAAAACGGAATCCTGATCGTATCGCTTTATGTAGACGACCTCATAATTGCGACCAATAATACCCAAATGCTTTTACAATTGAAGCGCGAATTGTCCAACAAGTTCCAGATGAAAGATTTGGGTAAGCTATCGTATTGCTTGGGCATCGAATTTAAACAAAAAAAAGACAAAACAGAGTTTACCATGGGTCAGCCAAAATATATCGCAGATATTCTCAAACGGTTCAATATGGAGAATTGTAAGCCCGTGAATACACCATTCAACACGAATGAGAAATTTTCAAATGAAATGTGTCCAAAACCTGAAGACGAGAAAGAAGATGTTTCCAACGTGCCGTATCAGAGTTTAGTAGGAGCCCTAATGTAGTTGGCAGTATCAACGCGCCCTGATATTGCATTTGCAGTGAGTGCACGGAGTCAATACAATACTAACTTTGGAAAACAACATTGGATTGCTGCGAAAAGGGTATTACGTTACCTAAAAGACACTCAGAACTATTGCCTGGTTTACAAACGAGTACAAACGAAGTGGCAAAGACCTTGTATGCTACGCCGATGCTGACTGGGCCGCCAACATTGATGATCGCAGATCTTTTTCAGGTTTTGCTTTTAAGTTCGCAGGTGCAGCAATATCCTGGGAATGCCGAAAGCAACGGACCGAACTATCGATAGTATAGTCATCGTATAATGTAACTTCTCTAACGATTGTCTTCTTCCTCTTCTCGGCCCACCGCTATCGCCAACGAGTGTGTAAAGCTTAATCTCTGTATCAATTATCCTAAATAAAACTATTATTCACTACTCAAGGTAAATTACAACAGTCCGTAACATAAATTCACTGCTCGGACAATATAAAAATCAAAAAGGAAGGGCGACCCCAATCAGGATCATCATTCAAAATAAGAACGACCCCAACAGGCTCAAAAAAACAACGAGAAGAAAAAAATTAGGAGGACGATTCGTGAGCGATACTATCTTTTTTTATTATTATTATTATATATTTTTTATTATTATTATTATATAAGAAATTTGTAAGAATGGAAATATAAATATACAAAGTGGAAGAGTTAATTTCTGAATTCGAAAAAGTAAATTTTGAATTAAATCCATTAAAGGAGGAGATCGTTAACTTAAGATCGCAGCTTTCTCACAAAATTAAAACGGTTGAGGATTATCAGATAGAGATTGAAAACCCAATATCAAGTGCGACACATCTTATGAGATCATCAAATCTGTTGGGGAATATGGGCTGAAGTAGCCATGGGGCAATATGCCAGAGGGAGTGAAAGATTTAATTCTGCCTTATCTATATTACGAAACAAAATCACAGGAGTGGCAAACGATGCCTTAACCCATAACGGTACGGAATTAAATTTCGATGCCATAATGGCCAGACTTGACTTTGTCTTTGGCGACAAACGACCAATTCACATTATTGAACAGGAATTAAGTGTATTGAGTCAGGGAAAATTATCCATAATGGATTATTATGGTACAGTTAATAGAAAATTAACTCTTCTAATTAATGAAACTATTATAACCTACGGTAGAAACAAACCGATAACAGCAGAAATGAATGAGAAACATAGGAAGACAGCTCTTAGAGTTTTCATTACCGGCCTCAAAGGCCAAATTTCAGATACTACTTTCTCAATGAATCCACTTGACCTACCAAATGCAATGGTCATAGTTCAGGAATTGAAAAGCAACAACATGAGGGCTCATTTCGCAAATAGTTTCTCAACTACTCAGAGAAAACATAGCGAGCCAAACTCTAGTGGAAATGGACAAACACATTTCAACCACAAGACAAGACAGCAAAACAACAGTTAGAAACAATTATAATTTAAGGTTTAATCATGACAACAACCAGAACAAAAATACTTATGGTTATTATAATCAGAAAAAAATAATTCTTGGAACCAGGGTAGATTATAACCAACAAAATCAGTGGAACACCTATAGGCAGCCACAAAATAAGCCGGAACCAATGGAGTTAGACGAGTCTATCCAGGTTCAGAATAGGGCTAACAACGGCTATGATCAAGGCTATAATAAATATCAAACTAATAATTATAGATCAAACAAAAAAATTTGAAACCCAGAACACTCAGCAAGGCCAAGCCCAAAATAAAAGGGTACCAACTGGAACTGTTAACCAACCGGCTAACAAGACGATGAGACTAAATAACATTGAGGAGAACCATTTTTTAGACAAAAGTCAGGAGTAGGCTTACCCTTCTTAATTAGAAATGACCCGAAAATAAATAAGAAATTAAAAATATAAATTGACACTGGGGCAACCTCGTGTTATATAAGAACAGGAATTTAAAAAAATAAGAAAAAGCTTCCAATATACAAAAGAGTATCCACAGTGAATGGATATTCAATAAATAAATATTATCATATGATAACTATTTTTGATACGCGATGTAAAATATATGGTAGAACCTGAGTCTCAGAGGTCTTCATGTTTTGGGCATGCCTAAGTGTTGATTCTCGACTTCTTTCAGACATATTAGCTGACTTAATTGTATCTACTGCAGTTGACACAAATTCTTCAGTTCTAATTTGGGCAAGTTTTAGGGAGTTGTAATGGTTTAGGTCAGCATTAGAATAGAATATGTGAATTGCATCGTCAGGAACATCGGTTACTGGAAGAACTCTTATCCTGAAAAGCTCAATATCTGCATCTGTCATGTTGGCTTCAGACATATTATTCAAAGCCAAAGCAAAAGCGTGGTCGTCACGTTGCCGCATTATTTCCGTTAGCTCGAAAAACTTAAAGTTATTCCAAAGGTTAGCTCCTGCCAGAATATTATAGGGATTAGATGTATTTTCTGCGAGTATCCAACGATCTCCAACTGGGCTAAGCTGCTTCAGATCTCCAAACACTATTATAGACTTGCCCCCAAAACTTACATCTTGACTTCTAAAAATTTGAAAAAGTCTTTGATCTAAGTATCCAAGAATTTTTGATTCTACCATCGAGATTTCATCTATAGTAGTATAAACTGCTATATTTATAAACACACTTTATTAAACTTGACCGTTCTCCTTCACTTCTTATTTGCAATTGCCCGGTTTTTACAAAGCGTCGGTTTTACATTCGATTACTTGAAGTTGGTTGCGATCAATATCGATACTTAACATTTTAGCAGAGTTGCCAGATTTGACACTTTACAACAGGAGATACTTTTAGATGCTAACGACTATTAAACAGCTAGTTGTTAAATTCAAATACTAGTTGCTATACATTTACATTAAAGAGTTATACTTAATTATACTTATATCCAGTCACTTATCCTACTACAATTCGGCCATCCTGACTGGTTGATCACCTGATCAAGACATATTGATTTAGAAGTTATGCTTATTTTATCTTTATAATACATGGTAACATAAGTTTCATTTTCTTGATTTAAATTACATTTTTATTTTTGTTTTTTAATTTTTTTACACTTTATCCAATGTCTTAAATTTTGCGCACTCCAAACACCTAGATAAGGACTTCGTGCTAATTTAAACCCTTCGACGTCTTTTAATAAAAATCTGTCATTGCGCATCGCTTTTGCAATCACATATAGTCCTTTATGTTTGGGAATCAGTTCCCTAGCAGTCCCAACAGTCGAGTCCAAGTTCTTCACCATTACATAGTCTCCTTTTTTATACCCTCTAGCCCTTACACGTTTCTTATTATACAATTTTTCATTATAATCTTGAACTTGTTTTTGGTGGGTCGCAGCTTTTTTTCTTATCTGTGCTAAACAATCTAATTTTGTATTTTCATTTATGTCCTCTAGCTTTTCCTTAAGTTCATCAACAATATTTCTTTTTTGTTCTACTCCAAATAGCATTTCACTCGGAAGATGCTTTATACTTCTGTGCAACGTATTATTAGGAGCATGTTATATTTTATCTATAACATTGTCCCAGTTTACACCTTTACTTTGATCAACTAATTTTGCTATCATCGGTCCAAGGCTCCTGTTAATCCTTTCGACTTGACCATTGGCCTGTGGTGAGCCTGTGGCTATCTTGATATGCTTCACATTATACTCTTCCATGAATTCTTCGCAGTCCTTAGACGTAAAACAACTACCGCGATCTGAAATTATGCATTTTGGACGACTGTATGCCCTAAAGTAATCTTTTAATGCCGTTATTACTTCCCTTGTACTTGTTGATTTAGTTGAATAGAGTCTTACAAATTTCGTAAATCCGTCAACTACCACAAAAATATGATTTTTTGCCCTCGATGAGACTACTGGACCATAATGGTCAAAGTGTATTAACTCGAATGGTTTGGTTCCCTTGGGAATACAGTTCAAAAAACCTTCTCCTTTACCTGATTTTAAACAATTTTTTATATGCGCAACGCATATTTGGAAACCAATCCGTTTTTGAAATTATGTCCATCATTTTATCTCTTCCTACATGTCCTATTTCGTTATGGTATTTATATAGTACCTGATCTTCCATTTCTTCTGGCACGTAAGATAGTATCCTATTGTCATTTGCTTTTCTGTACACTACACCATTTCTCATTTCAAATAATTTAAGTTCAGTTTTCTCTAACACGGTTTTAAGCTTCTTAATTCTTAAATCTTTTCCTTGACAAATGACTAAATTTTCCTCAAAACTGTTGTTTTCCACTATTAGAATATTATTATACCTGCTGAGAGCATCCACATATTGCATTTTGTTTCCAGCCCTGTGACATATCTCAAGATCATAGTTTTCTATCTCCAAGACCCATCTTGATATCTTCGGTTTAAGTTCTGCCTTATTCAGTGTTAACTTAAGTGCAATACAGTCGGTTACCAGTCGTACATGCTTTCCTTGCAAATATATCCTAAATCTACGAAGAGCATAAGTAACTGCCAAAGTCTCGAGTTCAAAACAAGAAAGATCGCTATAGTCGAGTACCTCGACTATCAGATACCCGTTACTCAGCTAAAGGGATCAAAGGAAAATGGAGATATGCAAGCAGCAAATGCGCCACCTACCGGCGGTAGACAGATTTAAGCGTTGTGGGCGTGGCAATGTAATTCTGTATCGTCTTTGTAATTATATAACGCTAGTACTGGTAACTCAATAAGTTTTTCCTTTAGACTGAGAAAACAATTCATTTCTTCTTCACCAAATTGAAATGGTTTGTCTTTCCTTAACAGGTCGTACAAAGGTTTTGCTATTGTAGAGAAATCCTTTATAAACCTTCGAAAATATAAAGAAAGTCCCAAAAAACTTTGTACTGCCTGTACCTTGGAGGGAACTGGACAATTTTTTACGGCTTCAATGCCTTTATCGTCTGCTCTGATGCCATTCTCGGAAATCAAAAATCCTAAATACTTTATATTTGATTTCAAAAACTCACATTTATCCATTCTGAGTTCTAATCTGTTCTGTGTAAGCCTTTTAAAAATTTCTTCTAATGTTTCCAAATGCTCATTAATATCTTTGCTGGCGACCATTTTATCATCCATGTACACTACTACTTTGTTGTTTCTAATCATGTCATCGAAAATTTTATTAACAAAACGTTGAAAAACAGCCGGTGCGTTTTTGATACCCATTGGCATTCTTAAAAATTCGAATTGTCCTAGTGGTATTACGAATGAAGTATATTTGATAGATTCTTCATTTACAAAAACATGAAAATATCCATTTTTAAGATCTAACTTTGAGAATACTTTTTTGTCAACTAATTTATCTAATAAATCATCGATGTGTGGCAGTGGGTAGTTTCTTTTTGACTAATACTATCGGAGATGCAAATTCTGATTCGCTTGGTCTTATTATCTCGCTTTTCTAATATTCGTCAAGTCATTTTTGAAGCTTATCCTTTTCTTTATATGATAATCGTCGAGGACTACAACTGAAAGGTTTTGCATTATCTAGGCATAGCTTCATTTCTGCTCTAATCATTGGCTTTTCAGGTCTAGTTGCTTTTACATAACTGTTTTCAATTATTTTCAAGAAACAACATTTAGGGTATTCAATTGCGTTGCAAACGTTTGAAAAGTGTAAAAGTGTAAGCAGTTCCAACAACAATTTCCATACAAAATAGTTTTCAAGGCCTACAACACCCCAGCCTATGTATATGTCGGAGATGTATAAGAAGAAAGAAAATGTAAGGGAAACTGTAAAGCATTAAGAAAGAGAAAGAATAAAGAATAAAATAAACTAGTCATTAGGTTATTTGTGGTTCCTTTTAATTGCACAATTGCTGAGAGCGTGGACTGAGAACGAGAGAGAGTGTCGTCTCAGCCGAGTGTGGAGCGGTCATGGTCTAGGTCAAGGACTCTGAGAGAGAGAGAGAAGAACCAAAAAGGAATTGCATATGAGAGAGAAAAGAAAGGAATTTGCAATTGGATGAGGCAATACCTTTTGACGTGTGTCAGAAGAAGCCGGCAGAAGGAAGCCGACTTCACTTTGCTTTTGAAGAAGACGTTGACCGCGACTCACTACGCAACTGCAGCAAAAATGCAAGAAGGAGACCAGCAAATGTCTCAGCCCCTGACGTATACAAATCTGCTGTACTTGTGTAGAAATAGGGGTTTAATAATGGGTAGGAATTTTATCTAAAATACTAAAAATATACTGAAAAGTGGTGAATTGTAGGCTGGCGGCTTTCCTGGGTTCTTTTCGAATTGTGGTAGGGAAATTCCTGGATGCAATGTGCAGGGCACAGAAAAAAAACTGACTTCAACTTCGTTTCACTTGAAATTCAATTTATTAGCCGCAGCGTGGGCTTTCTTGGAGTGGTAACATAGAACTGACAGCTTGAGCTTAAATCTAATGTTAGGAGAGCGGGGGTGGAGACTGTTACCAGTCCGAGAGCGAGATGAGAGCCCATCTGGACGTAACTGCTCTCGTCTGTTAACCACTAATCGTTCACAGTAGCGCCTCCTTGGCGCGGACATTCTCCCCCCCTTGCGACGACAAACGTAGCAACCAAATCAGACCTCGTCGGGCACCTTAAGACTGTCGACATGATCCGGAGACAATCCAGCCCAACACAGTGCTTTGTGCCACAGGCAACCCCTCATCCAGATTCAGGAACCCGGGCTGGATGACGTCACGACACACGTCCGAGCCCAACACAAGGGATATAGTCGCCGGTCGATGAAATTGTTCGTCAGCGAGGCGGATATCGTTGAACTTAGCGCGAACATCGTCGGCTAGGGCGCGGATTGGAGTGCGAGTGCGGAAGTTGGGTCTAACGTTCAGCACCACGTCGATTCTGAAGGTGCCCGTCCGTGACCTTATCGTCGCCGAACAGACCGTCTCGTCTCCGACGCTCGTAGTGGAAAGGCCGAACGCCGCGGCCAGCGGCCGGTCGATGGTGCTCACTGGTGTGCACGGGTCGATCAGGGCCCCCGCCTCGTACTTATTGGTTCCCGTGTCGAGAACCACGATGGCCGTCGGGATGATTTGCACACTCCGATGCTGCAACAGAGACGCCACAGATGGAGCTGCAGTTGGCTGGTCGAACTGGTCTGAACACCGGGAATGGTTCCGCGAGCTTGGCGTTGGACTTGGCGAGCGTAAACCGGAAGCTGAAGGTCGTGGTGACGTCATCAAAAGTCGGAGCGGAGAAATTGATCGGCAGCGCGAACCGGAAGATTCGCGCAAATGGAGCAGCGTGTGGTGGTCCTGCCCACACTTTTTGCACGTGTCTCCGCTGCGACGTACTCCTTCGGCATGCTGGTGGGCCAGGCAATTTGCACAATATTTATTTATGATAACGGCGCGGAGCCGCTTTTCAGTGCTGAGCCTCAGGAAACGGTGGCACTTCCGTAGAGGATGGATTCCCCGACAGACTCGGCAGCGGTAGGATCGAGTACCTCGTGAACGTCTGTCGTCCAAAGTTTGGACACTGCGAGGACGTGGAGCCATGGTTTTAATGCTTCAATAATAACAAGAAAGGAAGTTAGCTTCGGCAATCCGAAGCTTATATACCCTTGCAGCTATAAGTATATTAAAAAAACACAAAAAATGATATTTCCAATAGTATAAGATAATATGTCAAAAAACACCGATGCTATAATTTGTTTCATATTATTTTCCTACCAATTTTCCGATCGTTCCTATGGCAGCTATATGATATAGTCGTCCGATTTTGATAAAATTAAATTCAAAACTCAGAACTAATTAAAAAATGTTATTTCCAAGCCTAGGAGGTTATATGTTGAAAAACACCGAAGCTATAATTTGTTTCATATTATTTTCCTACCAATTTTCCGATCGTTCCTATGGCAGCTATATGATATAGTCGTCCGATTTCGATAAAATTTAATTCAAAATTCAAAACTAATTTAAAAATGTTAGTTCCAAGCTTAGGAGGTTATATGCTAAGAAACACCAAAGTTATAATTTATTTTAATTTTTTTGTCCGATTATTCCTATGGGAGCTATAAGATATAGTTGTCCGATCCGGCTGGTTCCGACTTATATACTACCTGCAAAAGATATAAGACTTTTGGGAAAGTTTCAGCCCGACGGACAGACGGACAGACGGACATGGCTAGATCGACTCGTCTAGTCATGCTGATCAAGAATATATATACTTTATGGGATCGGAAACGTCTCCTTCACTGCGTTGCAAACTTCTGACTGAAATTAATATACCCTCTGCAAGGGTATAAAAAAAAGATAAGCGCATTTAGGATTAATTGTGAATGGATTTTGAAGCATGAGGACAGAAGGCACTACTGTGGAAGAGCGGAGGTTGCCTGGGCCTCCATAGGAAGAAGTACTAGCTTGTGGATGGGACGCGTTATAGTCCCTCGAGCGGTAAGGATTTCGACTACGCGAACTCTACTATCGGCCCCTGAAAAGACAGATACAACTCTGCCGAGCCGCCAGTCGTTTGATGGCATATTGTCTTCCTTGACGACCACCATATCATCGACTTGGATATCTCTGGAAGGGTTCTGCCACTTATTGCGCTTGTGAAGTTCCTTTAAGTACTCCTCTTTCCATCGCGCACTGAACTGCTGATGCAGGGCCTTTAAGTGTTGCCAGCGATTTATAATCGACTTAGCTTCGCTCTTAATTTCGGGTTCAGCTGTGGAAAGCAACGGACCCCCAATCAGAAAGTGACCTGGCGTCAATGCCAACAACTCAGCAGGATTTTCGGACATGGGAGATAGCGGCCTGGAATTCAGGCATGCTTCAACTTTGGCTAGAAGAGTGGAGAACTCTTCAAACGTATACTTCCGACTTGACGTCGACTTGTAGAAAAGTGCCTTCAAGCTTTTCACTGAAAAGATTCCTGAGCTTCTTACGCAGCGCAAGTTTGTTTCAGTAGAGTGCCACACCCACTCTAACGCCCACAAACCGCCCAAAACTGTGGCTCCTACAGTTTTGATGCTAGAGTAAAAATTTAAACTGAAATGAATTGTTCTCAATACCTATCGATAAACATAAAAAAAAGTTTGGCACGCCCACAAACCGCCCACAAACTTCAAAAAATCGTAAGTATGAACGCGGATATCTCGGAAACTATCAAAGATAGAGAATTGGGATTTCAGATTTAGATTCCGTAGCCTTGAGCGCATGTTTGTTATTCGAATATGCCACGCCCACTCTAACGCCCACAAACCGCCCAAGCCTGTGGCGCCCACAATTTGCATGCTAGATAAAAAGTTTTAACTGAAATGTATTGGTCTCGTCAATACCTATCGATTGATCCAAAAAAAATGTTGCCACGCCCACTCGAACGCCCATAACGCTTAAGTCTGTCTACCGCCGATAGGTGGCGCACTTCAATCTCGCTTTGCTGTTTGCATATCTCCATTTCCCATTGGTCCCTTTAGCTGAGTAACGGGTATCTGATAGTCGAGGTACTCGACTATAGCGTTCTTCCTTGTTTTATAAATGAAAAGGTAAAAATTTCATGCGAGGGAATTAATAATGTTCCCACTGTTGAACACCGGCGAATTTCATTTCAGTTAAAATTTTTATTCTAGCATCAAAACTGTAGAAGGCACAGTTTTGGGCTGTTTGTCGACGTTAAAGTGGGCGTGGCACGCTGCTGCATAAGATGCTCTAGAATCTGCAAGCCAAATCTCAATAGCCTAGCTCTTATAGTTTCCGAGATCTTAGCGTTCATCGACTTATCTTTTTTTGGAAGTTGTCTCTGTTCTGTTCAAAATGGGTCTGAACAACCTGTTAGTTCATGGCATCTGTGTTTGTTAAAGAACGAGACACTTTCCGACTGTGCTGAAGTCGACAGTTTTTTATTTCCTTGTTATTGGACTCTGCAGCTTCCTCTTAAAGCTCTCCAATCGATACAAATGCATGCTCTGTTAAAGCTGAACCATGAATTAATACTTTATGGACGGTAGCCGGTAAATAGTACCAGGGATATGCAGCTATTAGATATTTAGCTGTATCCAGCGCGTAATTTTAAAACTTCTCCACATCAATGTTGTACCCCGATGCCTTGGCTTGCAATAATGTTGCATATCTGTGAATCAAAGATGCTTCAATTCCTGATATTTCGGAGCTCAAAGCTGCATTAGAAAAGAATTTTCTTGCGATATTTCCGTCAATTGACGATCCTCACCCTCCCATTTTTTTCTCGAAATTACTCCTGAATGTGTTTCTTTCTGTTCAATACTTGAATCTTCTTTTCCTCATCTCGTACTTGCTACATTTCAAAGAAGCGTATATATGAATGTAGTTGAGATAAGCCAAATTCATAAAATCGTTTGCGAACTTCTTTACTCAAACATATTTTTACACAGAGAAAACTATCCAAAAACATTGTTCTTGAATTGAGAACATTGTTCTTGAATTGAGAACATTCGTTCTTAAGAACCGTGTAAGTATATTTTGGTATCAATATAAGAACGAAGATGTGAGAAGAGAAAAGTTAAATTGAATTTATTTAACAACTTTTTGATAAGTATACACTAAGCACTGAACGTATAGTTTATGTGTACATACAATGTTCTTAAATACCGCCAATTCAACATGATTCGAGCAAAATAAAAACATTTTCAACTTAAAAATGTCGTTCTATTTTTAAGAACATTTTCAACTCAGATGAGAACGTCAGAATTTTCCCTGTGTACATTTTCCATTTCTGTTGGCTTTGCTTCACATATATAAATCGTTGCCGAGGAGGATTCACTAATTGCGTTGCACACCTTTCCATCTACCATAGTAAGATGTAAGCTATGCGTAATAAGAATGTTTTTATTAGAGACGCCTCATTCTTCTGGCCTTAATTGTTTAATTTTTGCGTCAAAATATTCTGTTTCGTCTTTAGACACCTTTGCGGTCTCTTTCTTAAATTGAAATCTGATTGGTCCACAGTAACGAGTCAATGATAGCCAGGGATTCTTACAAATTATTGTATTATCTATTTGAGTAACCAGTTGGAGAGGTACGTAGGATATTACAAATAAGCGTCTGTCGTCCGAATCAGCGTTTGAAAACTTTTGCTTATACTCGCTATGCCCCGTACTTCCTTCCTTACTACAAAGCCGCAAATTTACAATTAAAGTTATTATATGATGGACGTTGACACGCCCAATGACACCAAGCACGTGCTTGTTACGCGCGGGGCCCTTTTATCAATTTGGGCAAAAAATGTGAGTTCGCGAGGAAGATACAAAAAACAAATAGAGACGGGTCACAAATGAAAATAAAAGACGCAACTAAGAATAAAGCAAATGAGTTAAAATATTAGTTTTTAATACCGGGATAGAAGTTGAAGTGCAAATTAAATGATAAAGGTTGTTATAATTATTACATAAAACGCGAAAGGGTTCGTGCAGACAAAAATTTGATGTACATCGTGGCAAATTTAGGGGATAATAATTTCGTGTTAGTCTAACAGGAACATTGAAAGTTAGGCGGTTTACATGTTCTACAGAATCAATATCACCTCTAATAAGATTTTGCATAAAAATAGTACCAAGCATTGTCCTACGATTTACAAGTGTAGGTAAATTAAGCAGTAGTAATCTACAAAGTCACAAATTTACAATTAAAGTTAAGTTTTTAACTATATTTTCAGGAATAGTTTCAAATATGTTGGTTTAAGGCTCTATTATACTAGATGCCGTATTGTCTAGTAAGCTCTGTAATTCGACTTCCGCACGAGATTCGTCTATATAAATACCATCAGGGTACCTTATTTATTTTGAACTTAGTTCTTTTTAATAACTGGGAAAATATTTTACTATTTGCAAAGTTTATTATCAGCAAATTTTGGTGTTTCGTTATGAAGGCCTCCATTAAAAGCGAAATAGCTTCCATGGGGTCTGCTGGCAGGAAATTTTGATTTTGATTATCATACCGTAAAGCAAAAACATCGGACTCATTTATTTTGATCAGCTGACCTACACGTCGTCGCTTTGAGCACTTTCCTCTATCTGTTTTAATTTGCAATGGGGGCGTTTTATTGAAATTGATTCTTTTTTATTAACGCCATCCAGATTATTATTAAATAACTAAAGATTTTTTGCGTTTGTAATTTTTCCAAAAAGTTTCAATTGTTTTGCAGAGGTTCTCAATTTTTTTTTTTGACACTTCGCTCAACTTTGGAACAATGTAGCCGTTGTTTTCAATGCTCGCTAGCACATCGGAAATCAATTTCTTCAATTTTTCTGCGTTTGTCCCATTTTCTGTGCACCACATATTAAAAATATAAAGACGTGGAAACACACACTTTTGCGATGCGATTGTAATTTATAAATTAATAGTTTTGCAAAAACACAAACCACGACAGACGAAGACAAACCAACAGCACAATAGGCAAGGAGTCACCTTTAACTGCTTACTCACTTACTTACTTACTGTTACACTCATCAAAATAATCACCATAAATTGAGTTAAGAAATATTTTCTTGATTATAGAAAAAATTTCTCAAATTTACGGGATTTCGCCATGATTTTTTTTGTAAAGAAGAAGAGGAAAAATCGCAATTTTTTCTTTAACTAAAAGCGAATTTTTCTTGATTTTTTTTCTTGAAATAATGCTATATTCTTACTTAAATTTATTAAAAAAATACTCATATTTTAAAGGAAAAGTGATTTTTTTTATACATTTTGAAGGTGGTCAAGCTGGTAAAGACGTCCAGTCAATAAACAATCGTACAAAAGTACCTGGTTCGAGCCCACGCCACGGCAAGGTACCCTTTGTTTATTTATTTTTGTTTTTTTTTTTAAATTTGTTTAATTATACCCGTTACTCGTAGAGTAAAAGGGTATACTAGATTCGTCGGAAAGTATGTAACAGGCAGAAGGAAGCGTTTCCGACCCCATAAAGTATATATATTCTTGATCAGGATCACTAGCCGAGTCGATCTAGCCATGTCCGTCTGTCCGTCTGTCCGTCTGTCTGTCCGGATGAACGCTGAGATCTTGGAAACTATGAGAGCTAGGCTGTTGAGATTTGGCGTGCAGATTCCTGAGCTTCTTACGCAGCGCAAGTTTGTTTCAGTAGAGTGCCACGCCCACTTTTACGCCCACAAACCGCCCAAAACTGTTGCTCCTACAGTTTTGATGCTAGAATAAAAATTTTAACTGAAATGTATTGTTCTCATCAATACCTATCGATTGACTTAAAAAAAAGTTTGCCACGCCCACTTTATCGCCCACAAACCGCCCCCAAACTTCAAAAAATCGTAAATATGAACGTGGATATCTCGGAAACTATCAAAGATATAGAATCAGGATTTCAGATTTAGATTCCGAACCTTTGTACGCAGCGCAATTTTGATACGCGAGTATGCCACGCCCACTCTAACGCCCACAAACCGCCCAAGCCTGTGGCGCCCACAATTTTCATGCTAGATACAAAATTTTAACTGAACTGTATCGGTCTCGTCAATACCTATCGATTGACCAAAAAAAAAATTTTCCACGCCCACCCTAACGCTCATAACGCTTAAATCTGTCTACCGCCGGTAGGTGGCGCATTTCAGTCTTGCTTTGCTGCTTGCTTATTTCCATTTCCCTTTGGTCCCTTTAGCTGAGTAACGGGTATCTGATAGTCGAGGCACTCGACTATAGCGTTCTTTCTTGTTTTTATTCTTATTAGTTTCACTTTTCTATTTACCAAATTGTTTAAACGGTTATTAAAAAGGTTAAGATTAGAATAAACGTTATTGATATGCGTAAACCTGGACCAAAAACACCATAGCCCTCTTTAGTCATTGTATGACAAGAAGCACGCGGCCGAATGGTTAAGACGTCTGGGTCTGCGGGTTCGAGTTCATGCCGGGGTTGTCTGAGGTAAGTATTTATCCATTTGTTATTTATATGTTTATAAAAAGTATTTATATAAAATAAATCTTTAATAAATTCAGGTAAATATAAAAATTTCCATGTAATAACTGCCATTAAAATTAGAAACGGTTTTATCCATTTAAAATCCAAAATTGGTATACAAAACCAACCAAATTCATCAAATTTAAAAAAAGGTAATCTTACATAATAAATAAATTTTTTCTTATTTTTAGAAAATATTCCTTAATTTTAGGGTTTTTACCATACATTTAAGAAAGATTTGATGAAAATCATAGGCGATTTTCTTGATTTAACGGCGAATTTCTTGAATTAAGGTCGATTGACCCAATAAAAATTTTGCCACGCCCACTCTAACGCCCACAAACTTCAAAATATCGTCCATATGAACGCTGATGTCTCGGGAACTATCAAAGATAGAGGGTTGTTACTTAAGATTTAGATCCCTTAGCTTACGCAGCGCAAGTTTGTTACGCCGATGTGCCACGCCCACTCTAACGCCTACAAACGTCCCAAGAAGATAAGATAAGAATGGCGTCAGAGCCAGTCATTAACAAATGTATTTATGCATGTGTGTGTGTAAGTAGTTGCAGGCCGAACTGCGCGGCAAAGCGAAAAACGCTGCCGGCACTAAGAGAGCGCACTTTGCCCTCTTATATAATTGAATAATTAAAAATTTAAGTAATTTGTCCCTTTTGTCTCCCCCTCTATCTCTCCAATAAATTGAAAACCGATTTCAATTATCTAATTCCCATTATGTTAATGTAAGCTTTGAGCTGCTGAAAAACAATGGTAGGGCGCATGAGGGGGCTTCTCGCTCTTTGAGAGAGACGAGAGATCGTTAACCCAATGTTCAAAGCCCTAGAAGGCAGTAAAAGGACCGAAAATTTGTGCACGAAACAGCGCTGAAAATCTTTGTGTTTTTTCATTAGTCTACGATTAACACTGTGTGCCTAATGCGATATCATGCGAGTCTTCAAAGCGTATTCCAATTGTAAAGCGGTCATCTTAACATTTTAACTTAACTTTTATCAATTTTCAATTTAATGGGTATTTCCTTTTTTTGTTACCTGTTAACTTTAAAATTGTTGGTAAATTAATTTAAGAACTAAAAAAGGAAACTTTCGACTCATTTACCCCAGTAGGACTTGATCCAGCATCCTCTCGCTTTAAAAGAAGACACCCTACCAATATATAAGCGATTGGTAAGGTGTCTATCCTTAAGGCTAGAGGACCCCGGTTCGAGTTCTACTGGGGTAAGTGAGTCGAAAGTCTTTTTCAGTTGTAAAAATCTTCAACTAGTAATACTAAAATTTATAGTTAAAAACAAGGAAGAACGCTATAGTCGAGTACCTCGACTATCAAATACCCGTTACTCAGCTAAAGGGACCAAAGGGAAATGGAGATATGGAAGCAGCAAGGCGAGATTAAAATGCGCCACCTACCGGCGGTAGACAGAATTAAGCGTTATGGGCGTTAGAGTGGGCGTGGCAACATTTATTTTGGATCAATCGATAGGTATTGACGAGACCAATACAGTTCAGTTTAAATTTCTTATCTAGCATAAAAATTGTGGGCGCCACAGGCTTGGGCGGTTTGTGGGCGTTAGAGTGGGCGTGGCATATTCGCATAACAAACTTGCGCTGCGTACAAAGCTACGGAATCTAAATCTGAAATCCCAATACTCTATCTGTGATAGTTTCCTGGATATCCACGTTCATACTAACAATTTTTTGAAGTTTGTGGGCGTTAAAGTGGGCGTTGCTAACTTTTTTTTGGGTCAATCGATAGGTATTGATGAGAACAATTCATTTCAGTTTAAATTTTTACTCGAGCATCAAAACTGTAGGAGCCACAATTTTGGGCGGTTTGTGGGCGTTAGAGTGGACGTGGCACTCTACTGAAACAAACTTGCGCTGCGTAAGAAGCTCAGGAATCTGCACGCCAAATCTCAATAGCCTGGCTCTTATAGTTTCCAAGATCTCAGCGTTCATCCGGACAGACAGACAGACGAACAGACGGACATGGCTAGATCGACTCGGCTAGTGATCTTGATCAAGAATATATATACTTTATGGGGTCGGAAACGCTTCCTTCTGCCTGTTACATACTTTCCGACGAATCTAGTCTACCCTTTTACTCTACGAGTAACGGGTATAAAATACATGTTTTGTGCAGGACTCGAACTTGGGTCAAATAAAACCGGGGTCTGACACGGTTCCCCTGGAATACGCCCTTGTTATATTTTCGAGTGGCTAAATACCTTTGTAAGCTTAGATGAAAATCTGAATGTTAAAAATTGTTCATATTATGGACTATATTTTATACTATCCATGGCCTTGATCATGATATACTTAAAATATTTATATTATTTCTGAGGTTAGAATATAATACATATTACCTATTTTATATCAATTGTTTGGGCCCTAAATACATATATTTTTCTGGGTGTAGAAAATTTAAATTTTTGTAACTTTTTTGGAATAACTCAGTTAATTGGAGTCCGATTCCAACAAGTTATATATCCTAGGAAAAGTACATCTATTTACTTTAGGATTGTGTCAATTCCAAAAGGGTTAGATAATTGAATTCTGGGAAATTCGCTTTTTAATCAAGCATTATCCAAAAATTTTTTTTCGCGACGACCTTCTCGACCTTTGTCTTCGAGTGAGCATCGGCCACGATAGAATTCAATTAACTAGTTTCTTTGCAGTGCTGCAGGATCGTTCAACATCGGCATACAAAAATTTAAGTTGATTGATTCACTCTAGTCGTGATTGCACGGAAATGTTAACGAGTTAATTCCATTTTTCTGCCGAGGTAAGTTTTTGATTAATCGTTAGTCGATATCAAACGTGGTCAGACATGAAAAGTTGTATTGAGCCCTTGTCGATAAAAGTCCAAACTTTTGTTGGAAAAGACCAATTGGTCCTACTACGCCTAGAAGTAACCTAGGCCAGAAACTTAAATAGCAGCCCATGCAATAAAGCGCATTGCATTATATTATATGTTTTAATACAATAAAACAAGGAAGAACGCTATAGTCGAATACCTCGACTATCAGATACCCGTTACTCAGCTAAAGGGACCAAAGACAAATGGAGGTATGCAAGCAGCAAAGCGATATTGAAATGCGCCACCTACCCGCGATCTCAATATATGGCAAACTTTTTTTGAATCAATTGATAAGTATTGACGACATACAATTCAGTTAACATTTTTTATCTACCATGCGAATTGTGGGCTCCATAGGATTGGGCGGTTAACGATTTTTTAAAGTTTGTGGGCGTTAAAGTGGGCGTGGCAAAATTTTGTTTGGGTCAATCGATAGGTAGTGGTGGGAACAATACATTTCAGTTAAAATTCAAATAATATATTACCGAAAGCTTATAGCTTGTTGGGAAAAGACCAATTGGTCCTAGGCCAGAAACTTAAATAGCAGCCCATGTAATGCAGCGCATTGCATTATATTATATGTATTATTACAATTAAAACAAGAAAGAACGCTATAGTCGAGTATCTCGACTATCAGATACCCGTTACTCATCTGAAGGGACCAAAGAGAAATGAAGATATGCAAGCAGCAAAGCGAGATTGAAATGCGCCGCCTACCCGCGATTTCAATATATGGTAATGTGGGCGGTAGAAAAAAAATTTTATTCTAGCATCAATACTTTAGGAGCCACAGCATTAGGCGGTTTGTGGGCGTTAGAGTGGGCGTGGCACCCTGCTGAAACAAACTTGCGCTGCGCAAGAAGCTCAGGAATCTGCATGAAAAAATACCAATATCCTAGCTCTTATAGCTTCCGAGACCTCAGCGTTCATACGGACAGACGGACAGACGGACATGGGTAAATCGACTCGGCAGTAATTGCATATTAATGGCCCCCGCCCCCCTTACCAATTAGCGTATTAATGACCCCCGCCTCTCACTAATTAACATATTAATGGCCCCCGCCTCTTCATTAATGTATGCGGGTTCTGGGACAATTAGCATAATCCAATAAATTACCTGATTTTAAAAGTTTAGATGTTATTTAAATTTCACGATCATATCCATAAAGAGTATACTAAATTGCACCCACCCCCACACCACCATATGACAATACTGATCACGTGACCTTTTTCCCCATTATAAGCAATTAATATTCAGCAGGTGTTGCTGTACACGGGAGAAAGGTCGCACACTTTCCCCACATCCCCATTTGATAATATTGATCATGTATCCTTTTCCTCATTATCAGCAATTAATATTATATATATATACAATATACAAAGTATTCAAAGATGGTTATCTTAGAGGAACATGTCCGATCATGTTGGGGAATAACGTTTCCTATGATTGTAAAATTAATTTAGAAATCAAAAGAACTCCAATAAAATTAATCTCACAAGTTAACAGTTCTCAGATGTCAAATATTTTTAAACAGACATTTTTGTTTCCGCCCCAGAACGTTTAACTGGTAAATTCTCTAAGATTCTATCCTTTCCACAAACGGGTCATAATATATCATAAAAGGGATTCAAGCAAGAGCTACCCAAGCATGCGCACCTGTCTATTACCTGACCGGAATAAAAGGGACACATGCACAAGTCTGAAGGCGCACGCCCATTGACAAGATCATGGGCCTCACGCCAACGAACACACGACTGACTACTAGCTCTAAAACGTTCCCATAAGGGTTGAAATTACGACCGCGCAACAATTCGCAAGTAGCCGACATATCTCAATCAAGGAAATATTTTCTATTCTCCTGTAATTTTGACTCGAAATAAAAGGTCAGAAGTGTATTTTGTAGCATAATAATACATTTATTCATTTATTTTAGTATTGCGAACATGTTTTATTATATAATGAAATTAATTTTCTGGCTTCGTTCCGGCGATTTGCATAGAAGAGGCATGCGCACGTTTCCGACGTCAGTTCAGGATTACAAAATGTAAAGTGTTCACCATAATTCGTAGTTTTGAGATCATGTCCACCTCGATTCATGAAAATAGTTTTTGTGTTTAGAGGGTATTGAAAATGCTGACCAATTATCTATCCTTTAAATTGTTTAATAAATTGGTCAATTTCCTCATGAAACTTCATTTTTTCAATTTTGTTTTCTTGTAGGTCCTTACACATCTAGTCTCAACTTAAAAAAAAATGTATAAAAATTATTTTCTTGTTTTGAAGCTACTTTTAAAAAATGTCAAAATAATGTATGCATTGTTAAGAGCACAAACCCCGCCCTTAAGTCGTGTTTCACAATAGGAACACCGGTTTCCTTTAAACCTGTTTAATGACGGACAGCCCATTTCCTCGGTATTAATGAGCTGACGACTCCCAAAAACGTCTGTAGAAATCGTTTCTTTTCCACACCTTTACAAATAATTTATTTTCCGCTTGTAAATGTCCTTAGATACTTTCGAGTTTGTGGAAAACTGTTTTCTCCATCGTTCCAAAAAATTTTGTGATGTGTATTGGTTAACCAAATTGCAGTCTTTCGAGATTTTGTATTTAACAAAGTAAAATCATATGGTGGTTCTATTAAGAAACTTTTATTCAAGTTTGGATCTTTTTCGAATACAATTCCAATTTCCTTTAGAATAAAATTATTATTATTATCAAAGAAACCTTGAACATCAATCGAAACAGTATCTTTCAACATTTTTCTAATGTTAAACAACTCATTGTACTAGTCCGTTTAGTGGGTTATATTCAACTAAACGGTCATGTATGAGGAGACAGTAAGCTTGGGTATTTTCATGACTTGGTGTCTTTAGTTCTATTGAAATTCTCACATTAATAGGACCAATTTTTACTGATTCGTTTTGATATGAAAGATCAACCACAATAATAGGGGTCTTCAATTTAAATTCATTTGGGGTCAAAAATGGTTGTAATTCACGAGTATAGTAACTAGATTGAAATCTTGTATACATTTCATATAGGTGAGCATACTTATTCTTACTAAAATCAACATTCAGATTATTACGGATATGACTCAGAATTCAAGTGAACTTTCAAGTTTGATAAGTTTTTTGTGATAAGTTCTCCATTTATTGTAAATCCAATTATGGCAAATCTTGGTTTTTCGCGGTTAGCCGACAATTTCACATTCCAGATGTTTTGACTCCCATACCCCAATTTGGGGTTAACATATAAATCCCAACTCTGGAATGCGATTGGTAGGTTTACACAACTTTTAATAATATCGTACATCCTAATTTTTGTAAAATCGCTCAGAGTTACATGGGGAATTTTCCAGGTTTTATTCGTAATTTCCAGTTTACAAGTTTGTTCATTTATGGTTTGTTCAAGATTCACCAAGATTCTTGGTTAGCATCAACACTAGTTTTTATTTATTTATTTATTTGTTTATATCCTAGCGCTACAAGTGCACACTTATAATTATCGCGCTAGTCACATTGAGTTGATATTTTATATTATTATTATTTTTAAATTATTTAAACAATTTCTCTCGCTCTCTTAATTAATATTAATGACTAACATCAAATTTTCTTAGTTACTATTATTATTGTTTTTAATATATTTTTTTAAATTTTTTTTTTATTTTTTTATTTTATTTCATTTAATTTAATTTTTATACTTATGTGTACTGGTATTTTAAAAGATCTTTAACTTTATTGTAAAATTGAGTTGCGCTCCTAATTGTTTTGTATTGGTGCGGTAGATTGTTCCATAACCGGATACCATTTATTAAGAATTGCCTTCTGGAACACAGTGTTTGTATTCGAGGGCATATGTAATTTTTGGTTCTTACAGATGTGGCTGGGGTAAGTTTATTGAAAAGATATTTTGGTTCTCCACTCGTCACTATTTTGTGAAAGAAGATTAAATTTCTGAGATCGATCCAGGAGGTCAAGTATTTTATATATCAGTTCTGATACATGGTCAAAACGTCTTAAGTTAAACACATAACGGACAATTGAATTGAAAGCTACAGTTAATGTGCGCAAATCCCGCGCATGACAATTTCCAAAAATTTCTATGCCGTAAAAGAGAGTGGGCAGGAGGATAACTTTGGCGATTAATAGTCTAACTTCCACAGTTAGGAACGACTTAGAGAATGAAAATTTTCTCAACAGAGCATATGTACGCCCTGTCGCTTTGACTATATGGTTGCTCCATGATAAAGTATTGTTAAATGTTATCCCTAGATTAACTGCATTCACTTCATAGCTTATCGGCGTATGGTTTATATATAATTTTTGGAGTGAAAGTGTTGAAAGTTGCTTTTTACAAATCACCAAGCACTTTGATTTTTTAGGATTTATACCCAAACCATTTTCCTTTGCCCATTTTTCAATTAGCCACAACATTTTATTACTTATACGAACACAGGCATGTATTTCAGTTACGGGTCTACTATCATATATTTGGACATCATCAGCATATAAATGTACTTCACACTCAGACAGGATACTAGGGAGATCATTGACATATATAGAAAACAATAAAGGGCCTAGCACAGATCCCTGTGGCACTCCCCTGGATAAGTTCCGGAGAGGAGAAACTTGCGTCCCAGAGACGACAGCTTGATATCTATTCGTTAAGTACGACCTAATAAGCTTCGTCGCATTAGTTGAGAAACTTAACATATTCCTAAGCTTGGTACAGAGAATGTTATGATTCACAGAATCAAAAGCCTTACTGTGGTCAAGTAGCGTCAAAAACGTTACGCAGTTACTGTCCAGTTTTTGTCTTATATCCTCAACAATATTAGTGATTGCAGTAATACAACTCCTTTTCTTACGGAATCCAGATTGTTTTTCATCAAGTAGAGAATTATTAGCTAAGTATAGCTCGTGTTTACAATTTAACAAAACTTTTTTATAATCCTCAGCCAATCCCAACAACATTTTATTGGTACAGAAAAGGTGAAGTGGGGTCCCGTAGAAATTTCGTCTCCACTGCTCCATCCAGAATTTAATAGGTATTGACTTTGAAGATTATCCAGAGATATATAATTTTTTAGGGTAGTACTCATATTGACATGGACTTGACACGTTGGACACGTTGTATTTAGTTGTTACCTAGCAGTATTTTGATGGTTACTTTCTGTTTAGTCTTGTTTTTGGATGGTTACTTTTGTATAGTACCTGTACAGTACTTGGTTTTGGATGGTTACTACCTGTATAGTATCTGTAAAGTACTTGGTTTTAGATGGTAACTAAATGTTAACAAGTATTCTGAGTTGCTTTAGTCTCTTATTAAGAATTATCAAAGTGCACAAGTTAAAGATGTGTTAGCCAAACACACTTGCAGTGAACTATCATTACCTGACCGTCATCAAAGTCACATGCCCAAGACCCAAGGACATTGAATAAAATACTTCCCCTTTATTTGTACCTGTAGTTTTAATTACAGTCAGAAACAAAATTTGTAGGATCATTCAATATTTTTTTATATATTTTATTATTGTAAACATATTTCATTAAATTCATAATTAATTATATTTTATGTATATTTGTATATAATTAATTTTCTTACTCCATCCCTCTGTAAGAAACATGTCGGTTATCAATCTTCGTTCCAAACGCAGATTTTCGCTTAGTTCCCATAGATAGATGTAAAATAGTTCTCACAATGTAATCTTTCTCAGATATTGGATTATTTTTAAAGCATTCATTTGTTCTAACCCATAATAATATTATAACATATTTCGAAAGCATCATTAGCTAGCATAGGAGCGTCTTTCAATTTAATTTCTGATACAAGTTTATGATAGAGGTGTTGGGACCTGGTAATATCGGTTTTTGTTGTCAACTATTCTTCTAGTTCTAGTTTTCTAGTTCTATTCTATTTGAATACTATTTGTATGAGTAAGGCATCATTGTCTAAGATTCTGAATAAGTTTAATAAACTCTTTAATTACAATACTCATCTGGTTTTCGTGATTTATGATGGCGGTTGAGCTGCTTGGACTTTGATTACTAGCTGTTATTAACTGTTATGAGCTATTATTAGATGGTTACTCAGTCTTCGACTATCTCTCATCGCGAGCGGACGTCTCTTATCTTCAAACAGAGGTTCTCGATCGGTCACCGTTCTTTTTGGACCCACGTGGTTCTTATCTTTCTTACTTATTCATCGTGTTTTGAAATAGTCTTCAATCCACTGTTTATAATAAACAACTAACGCATAAATTCCAATAAGCCCCATCATGGGCCCAGGGCCTCCAAACCTGGGCGACAATCGGTTTGCGCCGCTTGCCATCAGCCCACCATCAAAAAAAAGAAGACAACCCCAAAAACTTGATATGGCATTCCCTGAACTTCCACCTACCGCAGTTGATAATCCAAGATATATAACAATCGCCTCCATCAATACTGAAAAGACCATTTCGAAATTCTCATTCTTCGCCGTCCACCGCGCCCTTAAAATGATCTCCAAAAACATTGTGACCATCTCGAACCTCAGAGACGGTAATTCATTTATGCTAGTAAAATCTCAAGCCGATGCTGATAAGTTTATAAATACTACCGAGCTCACTGGTATATGCAAAGTACAGTGTAAGCTCCACGAGGCCCTCAATTTTGTGAAAGGGACAGTTTATGCCCCGTACCTCTGCGACATTCCCGAGAAAGAAATAGTCGATGAACTTAAAACACAAAAGGTTACGGAAGTTTATAAATTTATGAAATCCTACGATGGTGTTTCCAAGCCCAGCGGGGTCATCCTAATAACCTTCGAACTTTATAACCTCCCATCTAAAATCGAAATTTCTTGGCATTCAGTTAAAGTTCGCGAGTACATTCCAAACCCCATGAGATTCAAGTCTTGCCAACTCCTCGGTCACACAACCAAAAAATGCGTAAGTGCTGAGATCGATCCAGGAGGTCAAGTTAAGGTCAAGTATTTTATATATCAGTTCTGATACATGGTCAAAACGTCTTAAGTTAAACACATAACGGACAATTGAATTGAAAGCTACAGTTAATGTGCGCAAATCCCGCGCATGACAATTTCCAAAAATTTCTATGCCGTAAAAGAGAGTGGGCAGGAGGATAACTTTGGCGATTAATAGTCTAACTTCCACAGTTAGGAACGACTTAGAGAATGAAAATTTTCTCAACAGAGCATATGTACGCCCTGTCGCTTTGACTATATGGTTGCTCCATGATAAAGTATTGTTAAATGTTATCCCTAGATTAACTGCATTCACTTCATAGCTTATCGGCGTATGGTTTATATATAATTTTTGGAGTGAAAGTGTTGAAAGTTGCTTTTTACAAATCACCAAGCACTTTGATTTTTTAGGATTTATACCCAAACCATTTTCCTTTGCCCATTTTTCAATTAGCCACAACATTTTATTACTTATACGAACACAGGCATGTATTTCAGTTACGGGTCTACTATCATATATTTGGACATCATCAGCATATAAATGTACTTCACACTCAGACAGGATACTAGGGAGATCATTGACATATATAGAAAACAATAAAGGGCCTAGCACAGATCCCTGTGGCACTCCCCTGGATAAGTTCCGGAGAGGAGAAACTTGCGTCCCAGAGACGACAGCTTGATATCTATTCGTTAAGTACGACCTAATAAGCTTCGTCGCATTAGTTGAGAAACTTAACATATTCCTAAGCTTGGTACAGAGAATGTTATGATTCACAGAATCAAAAGCCTTACTGTGGTCAAGTAGCGTCAAAAACGTTACGCAGTTACTGTCCAGTTTTTGTCTTATATCCTCAACAATATTAGTGATTGCAGTAATACTTTTCTTACGGAATCCAGATTGTTTTTCATCAAGTAGAGAATTATTAGCTAAGTATAGCTCGTGTTTACAATTTAACAAAACTTTTTTATAATCCTCAGCCAATCCCAACAAAATTTTATTGGTACAGAAAAGGTGAAGTGGGGTCCCGTAGAAATTTCGTCTCCACTGCTCCATCCAGAATTTAATAGGTATTGACTTTGAAGATTATCCAGAGATATATAATTTTTTAGGGTAGTACTCATATTGACATGGACTTGACACGTTGGACACGTTGTATTTAGTTGTTACCTAGCAGTATTTTGATGGTTACTTTCTGTTTAGTCTTGTTTTTGGATGGTTACTTTTGTATAGTACCTGTACAGTACTTGGTTTTGGATGGTTACTACCTGTATAGTATCTGTAAAGTACTTGGTTTTAGATGGTAACTAAATGTTAACAAGTATTCTGAGTTGCTTTAGTCTCTTATTAAGAATTATCAAAGTGCACAAGTTAAAGATGTGTTAGCCAAACACACTTGCAGTGAACTATCATTACCTGACCGTCATCAAAGTCACATGCCCAAGACCCAAGGACATTGAATAAAATACTTCCCCTTTATTTGTACCTGTAGTTTTAATTACAGTCAGAAACAAAATTTGTAGGATCATTCAATATTTTTTTATATATTTTATTATTGTAAACATATTTCATTAAATTCATAATTAATTATATTTTATGTATATTTGTATATAATTAATTTTCTTACTCCATCCCTCTGTAAGAAACATGTCGGTTATCAATCTTCGTTCCAAACGCAGATTTTCGCTTAGTTCCCATAGATAGATGTAAAATAGTTCTCACAATGTAATCTTTCTCAGATATTGGATTATTTTTAAAGCATTCATTTGTTCTAACCCATAATAATATTATAACATATTTCGAAAGCATCATTAGCTAGCATAGGAGCGTCTTTCAATTTAATTTCTGATACAAGTTTATGATAGAGGTGTTGGGACCTGGTAATATCGGTTTTTGTTGTCAACTATTCTTCTAGTTCTAGTTTTCTAGTTCTATTCTATTTGAATACTATTTGTATGAGTAAGGCATCATTGTCTAAGATTCTGAATAAGTTTAATAAACTCTTTAATTACAATACTCATCTGGTTTTCGTGATTTATGATGGCGGTTGAGCTGCTTGGACTTTGATTACTAGCTGTTATTAACTGTTATGAGCTATTATTAGATGGTTACTCAGTCTTCGACTATCTCTCATCGCGAGCGGACGTCTCTTATCTTCAAACAGAGGTTCTCGATCGGTCACCGTTCTTTTTGGACCCACGTGGTTCTTATCTTTCTTACTTATTCATCGTGTTTTGAAATAGTCTTCAATCCACTGTTTATAATAAACAACTAACGCATAAATTCCAATAAGCCCCATCATGGGCCCAGGGCCTCCAAACCTGGGCGACAATCGGTTTGCGCCGCTTGCCATCAGCCCACCATCAAAAAAAAGAAGACAACCCCAAAAACTTGATATGGCATTCCCTGAACTTCCACCTACCGCAGTTGATAATCCAAGATATATAACAATCGCCTCCATCAATACTGAAAAGACCATTTCGAAATTCTCATTCTTCGCCGTCCACCGCGCCCTTAAAATGATCTCCAAAAACATTGTGACCATCTCGAACCTCAGAGACGGTAATTCATTTATGCTAGTAAAATCTCAAGCCGATGCTGATAAGTTTATAAATACTACCGAGCTCACTGGTATATGCAAAGTACAGTGTAAGCTCCACGAGGCCCTCAATTTTGTGAAAGGGACAGTTTATGCCCCGTACCTCTGCGACATTCCCGAGAAAGAAATAGTCGATGAACTTAAAACACAAAAGGTTACGGAAGTTTATAAATTTATGAAATCCTACGATGGTGTTTCCAAGCCCAGCGGGGTCATCCTAATAACCTTCGAACTTTATAACCTCCCATCTAAAATCGAAATTTCTTGGCATTCAGTTAAAGTTCGCGAGTACATTCCAAACCCCATGAGATTCAAGTCTTGCCAACTCCTCGGTCACACAACCAAAAAATGCGTAAGTGCTGAGATCGATCCAGGAGGTCAAGTTAAGGTCAAGTATTTTATATATCAGTTCTGATACATGGTCAAAACGTCTTAAGTTAAACACATAACGGACAATTGAATTGAAAGCTACAGTTAATGTGCGCAAATCCCGCGCATGACAATTTCCAAAAATTTCTATGCCGTAAAAGAGAGTGGGCAGGAGGATAACTTTGGCGATTAATAGTCTAACTTCCACAGTTAGGAACGACTTAGAGAATGAAAATTTTCTCAACAGAGCATATGTACGCCCTGTCGCTTTGACTATATGGTTGCTCCATGATAAAGTATTGTTAAATGTTATCCCTAGATTAACTGCATTCACTTCATAGCTTATCGGCGTATGGTTTATATATAATTTTTGGAGTGAAAGTGTTGAAAGTTGCTTTTTACAAATCACCAAGCACTTTGATTTTTTAGGATTTATACCCAAACCATTTTCCTTTGCCCATTTTTCAATTAGCCACAACATTTTATTACTTATACGAACACAGGCATGTATTTCAGTTACGGGTCTACTATCATATATTTGGACATCATCAGCATATAAATGTACTTCACACTCAGACAGGATACTAGGGAGATCATTGACATATATAGAAAACAATAAAGGGCCTAGCACAGATCCCTGTGGCACTCCCCTGGATAAGTTCCGGAGAGGAGAAACTTGCGTCCCAGAGACGACAGCTTGATATCTATTCGTTAAGTACGACCTAATAAGCTTCGTCGCATTAGTTGAGAAACTTAACATATTCCTAAGCTTGGTACAGAGAATGTTATGATTCACAGAATCAAAAGCCTTACTGTGGTCAAGTAGCGTCAAAAACGTTACGCAGTTACTGTCCAGTTTTTGTCTTATATCCTCAACAATATTAGTGATTGCAGTAATACAACTCCTTTTCTTACGGAATCCAGATTGTTTTTCATCAAGTAGAGAATTATTAGCTAAGTATAGCTCGTGTTTACAATTTAACAAAACTTTTTTATAATCCTCAGCCAATCCCAACAACATTTTATTGGTACAGAAAAGGTGAAGTGGGGTCCCGTAGAAATTTCGTCTCCACTGCTCCATCCAGAATTTAATAGGTATTGACTTTGAAGATTATCCAGAGATATATAATTTTTTAGGGTAGTACTCATATTGACATGGACTTGACACGTTGGACACGTTGTATTTAGTTGTTACCTAGCAGTATTTTGATGGTTACGTTCTGTTTAGTCTTGTTTTTGGATGGTTACTTTTGTATAGTACCTGTACAGTACTTGGTTTTGGATGGTTACTACCTGTATAGTATCTGTAAAGTACTTGGTTTTAGATGGTAATTAAATGTTAACAAGTATTATGAGTTGCTTTGGTCTCTTATTAAGAATTATCAAAGTACACAAGTTAAAGTTTCTAAGATGTGTTAGCCAAACACACTTGCAGTGAACTATCATTACCAGACCGTCATCAAAGTCACATGCCCAAGACCCAAGGACATTGAATAAAATACTTCCCCTTCATTTGTACCTGTAGTTTTAATTACAGTCAGAAACAAAATTTGTAGGATCATTCAATATTTTTTTATATATTTTATTATTGTAAACATATTTCATTAAATTCATAATTAATTATATTTTATGTATATTTGTATATAATTAATTTTCTTACTCCATCCCTCTGTAAGAAACATGTCAGTTATTAATCTTCGTTCCAAACGCAGATTTTCGCTTAGTTCCCATAGATAGATGTAAAATAGTTCTCACAATGTAATCTTTCTCAGATATTGGATTATTTTTAAATCATTCATTTGTTCTAACCCATAATAATATTATAACATATTTCGAAAGCATCATTAGCTAGCATAGGAGCGTCTTTCAATTTAATTTCTGATTCAAGTTTATGATAGAGGTGTTGGGACCTGGTAATATTGGATTATTTTTAAAGGATTCATTTGTTCTAACCCATAATAATATTATAACATATTTCGAAAGCATCATTAGCTAGCATAGGAGCGTCTTTCAATTTAATTTCTGATTCAAGTTTATGATAGAGGTGTTGGGACCTGGTAATATCGGTTTTTGTTGTCAACTATTTTTCTAGTTCTAGTTTTCTAGTTCTATTCTATTTGTATACTATTTGTATGAGTAAGGCATCATTGTCTAAGATTCTGAATAAGTTTAATAAACTCTTTAATTACAATACTCATCTGGTTTTCGTGATTCATGATGGCGGTTGAGCTGCTTAGACTTTGATTACTAGCTGTTATTAACTGTTATGAGATATTATTAGATGGTTACTCAGTCTTCGACTATCTCTCATCGCGAGCGGACGTCTCTTATCTTCAAACAGAGGTTCTCGATCGGTCACCGTTCTTTTTGGACCCACGTGGTTCTTATCTTTCTTACTTTTTCATCGTGTTTTGAAATAGTCTTCAATCCACTGTTTATAATAAACAACTAACGCATAAATTCCAATAAGCCCCATCATGGGCCCAGGGCCTCCAAACCTGGGCGACAATCGGTTTGCGCCGCTTGCCATCAGCCCACCATCAAAAAAAAGAAGACAATCCCAAAAACTTGATATGGCATTCCCTGAACTTCCACCTACCGCAGTTGATAATCCAAGATATATAACAATCGCCTCCATCAATACTGAAAAGACCATTTCGCAATTCTCATGCTTCGCCGTCCACCGCGCCCTTAAAATGATCTCCAAAAACATTGTGACCATCTCGAACCTCAGAGACGGTAATTCATTTATGCTAGTAAAATCTCAAGCCGATGCTGATAAGTTTATAAATACTACCGAGCTCACCGGTATATGCAAAGTACAGTGTAAGCTCCACGAGGCCCTCAATTTTGTGAAAGGGACAGTTTATGCCCCGTACCTCTGCGACATTCCCGAGAAAGAAATAGTCGATAAACTTAAAACACAAAAGGTTACGGAAGTTTATAAATTTATGAAATCCTACGATGGTGTTTCCAAGCCCAGCGGAGTCATCCTAATAACCTTCGAACTTTATAACCTCCCATCTAAAATCGAAATTTCTTGGCATTCAGTTAAAGTTCGCAAATACATTCCAAACCCCATGAGATGCAAGTCTTGCCAACTCCTCGGTCACACAACCGAAAAATGCGTAAACACCCCACTCTGCTCCGAATGTGCTCTACCACCACATTCCCCAAGCAAATGCACAAAAATCTGCTGTGCCAATTGCTCTGGCGAGCATTCAGCCTCTTCCCGACAATGCCCTTAGTACCAAGAACAAAGAGAAATACTCATAATAAAAACGGTCAGAAAACGCACTATGCGTGAGGCCAAAACAATATTTAAAACAACATCACAAAACTCGGTTAATACCGCTTCATATTCTTCAGTAGCCAAAACGTCACATCAACGTAGCGAAAACGCAAAGCAAAACAAAAATGACAAAACTAAAATCGCTTCCACCGTTGAAGCCCCGAAAAAAACGCCTTCCCCCTCCCCTTCCCACTCCCCGATTCCCCAGTCCCCTATCCCCACAACCCCTTATCAGCCAAAGCAATCCACTTCACTTGCTCATAAGAAGTATAACTTATCTCCTGCATCACATGCATAATTACAAGAAATCCATGCTGAATACGAAAGTAGCAGCCGAGCAACATCTTTAATTCATAATAAATCAACTTCACACAATACTAATTTAAATGCCCACGAATCTGACGATGCTATGAGTGATTCATTGTTTCGTCAATCTAAACCAAACCAAATAACATCCTCTCTCTCTTCCCACTTATTTCCATTACACTAGTACAATGGAACATGAATGGTTACATTAACAATTACCACGAACTACAACTTTTGGTAAACGACACCAACCCTGATGTTATTTGCCTTCAGGAAACACATATTAATGCCAACCTAACGAATATTGCTTACCCCAAGCAATTTATTGGATATTTTTATAACTTTAACTCTAATACCTATGCCAAACAAGGTGTTAGCATACTCGTACGTAAAGACATTCCCCACAAGCCCATACCAATTAACAGCAATACTTATACAATAGATAAAGCCAATTGGGATCTGTATCGCGCCAAATGCAAATATAACTTTAATTTCCCAGCAACAAACGACATAAATCTGTTTGCCGCCAAAATAATAAAAGGAATCAAAGTCTCAGCTAATTTAGCAATCCCACAAACCAAACCCTCTCT
Organism: Drosophila subpulchrella; assembly: GCF_014743375.2. Lineage (NCBI taxonomy): Eukaryota > Metazoa > Arthropoda > Insecta > Diptera > Drosophilidae > Drosophila > Drosophila subpulchrella. The sequence goes on along the minus strand of NW_023665473.1, from coordinate 161,614 downwards.
AAATCCGCGAAATGTTCCTTGGTGGAGCAAAACTCTGCAAGATCTAAGGCAACAAAAGCAATCTCTTTGGCACGCATACAAACAAACTCGGAACACCGCTGCTCTAATTTCTTACAGAAAATCTAATGCTCTTTTCAAATACAATTCAAAAAAAGCTAAACGGGAATCCTTTGAAAGATTTACTTCTAATATAACCCCTCTCTCATCGACCAAGAAAACTTGGTCTGACCTAAATCGCCTAATAGGTAATTTTCCAAATAACTTCAGGACAATTAAATATAACAACGAAGATCTCCATCACTCCGCAGACATTTGCGACGCATTTGGGAGTTTTTGGTCGGACTACTCTAAGGACGACAATTTCTCCCACCAATACAAGACCCGTAAAGAAGAAATTCTTTCTCAGGAACACACACCCACCGAATTGTCGATCGCTTCTACAGACCTTGACTCAAATTTTACCCTTAGTGAGCTGGAATATGCCCTTCAGTATGCGAAAGGGAAAACACCCGGTATAGACCGAATTTCATACCCAATGCTTAAACAGTTGCCCTCCGAAGCTAAATACCGCCTATTAGACATTTATAACGCTATGCTCGCTAGGGGTACCTATCCTCATGTGTGGAAGTCTGCCATGATTGTCCCTATCCTAAAACCTAACAAACCAAAACATGAAATAACATCATTTAGACCTATTTCTTTACTCCCATGTTTACGCAAGACCCTAGAAAAAATGTTAGCCAAAAGATTAATGTTGTTCATTACAAAACATAAACTTATCAGCCCCCACCAAACCGCTTTTAAACAACAACATAGCACTCTTGATTCCCTTCTGCATCTCCACCATTACGCACCGGACGCCCTTTCTACCAAAAATCATGTTACCATATTAGCAACTGATTTTGAAAGGGCTTTCGATCGCGTAGGGGTGCATACAGTATTGGATGAACTTTCCCGGTGGGGGGTAGGTCAAAAGACCTTCAACTTAGCGAAGGCTTTCATGATCAACCGTTCTATCCGAGTAAGAGTTAACAACACTGTACCTAAATTCTATATTCTCCACAATGGCATCCCACAAGGATCGCCCCTCTCTGTGGTATTGTTCATGATCGCCTTCCAGTCCTTAAATAACATAATATTAAGACATAAGCAAATTAAACTGGCAATTTATGCAGACGATGCCATAATTTTTAGCAAATGTAAGAATACTACTACACTAAATAATAAGTTTAAAGAAGTCCTTAATGAAATCCAAATCTGGGGTAACACCTCCGGTGCGACCCTTGCTGTAAATAAATGTAAGGTTTTTCATATTTGTAAAAAACAGCGCTGTACATACCCACCATTATCGTACAATGACATAGATATAGAACGCGTTTCTTTTCTTAAAATACTTGGCCTGACAATTGATAAACGACTCACATTTAAACACTGTAGCGAACTTAGGATTAAGCTTATCAATAGACTAAACATAATTAAATTCTTAACATCTAAGCGATCTCTCATCCACCGGACCACACTTATACAAGCGACAAGAGCTTGGTTGCTGTCCATAATTGATTATGGCCTCCCCATCTACGGCTGGTGCGCGCCATCGAACTTAAGAAAAATCTTACCCCCTTACCATGCGGCCGTCAGGCGTAGCATTGGCGCATTTCCAACGACCCCAACTAAATGCATCCTAGCCGAAGCAGGTTTGCCGGACATTAAAACCAGAGTCGCGCAAACTACCTTTAAATTAATACCAAAACTCATGTGCTCAAACAACTCTATTTTGCTGAAGGACTACGAAGTTGCCTCGAATCACCGTAGGAAATTCAAAGTCCAGTCTACGATACGAAGATGTATAACCTTTATCAAGAGACACAACATAGGGTCGCCTTATCGTTGGAACAAAGTCATTCCATCCCCTCCGTGGAAATTACACTCCACCGCCGTAGACACTACACTTCATGATTTCCAAAAATCAAGGACTCCAATCACAACGTTTAAGCAGCTATTCGAAGAAGTTACCCATAAATACTCCGATAGGAAATGGCTTTACACCGATGGTTCAAAGTCTGACGCCACAACCTCCTTTGCAGTGGTTGACCAACACGGATAAATTGTTTCATGGGGTCAGCTACCTCACCACTTCTCAGTTTTTACTGCGGAAGCAGTAGCTATTATTAAGGCAATTAAATTTGCAATCGAACTTAAGGGAAGTTATATCATCTGCAGTGATAGTCTGTCCACCCTGCAAGGAGTACAAAACTTCTGCAATAACAATAACCTTCTATCCGAAATTCGTCACCTCTGCATCAAAAACAATAGCAAAATTAAACTATTGTGGGTCCCGGCTCATATAGGAATCATTGGGAACGAGTTAGCCGACAATGCTGCAAAAGCCGGACGGGCTCCGTGCCATACAATCATACCTGGAGTACAACAGGACATCTGGGAAAACATCAAACACATTTTGCTGGACATCGAACTGGAAGACTGGTCGTCGTTTAACCACTGGTATAAACAATTTAACCCTGACAAGAAAAACATCAAGTTCCCTACGTCAATCAACGGAAGGGAATGCGCCATTCTCACTCGATTAAAAACCGGACACACGAATCTCACACATAAGCACATCCTTAATGGGGAAAGTCGGCTAAACTGCCCTAATTGCGGAGAAGAACTATCAGTAAAACATCTACTAGATACCTGCGGACACTACCAAAACATCAGAACAAACCTATTCGGTCTTACCCCGCCATCAAATCTATTAACTGACCTAACAGCTGCCAACTCCAAACTATTATTATCTTTCCTACGGTTATGTAAGATTATACACCTAATTTAAACACCCGTATTAATCATCTAATATCCCCTCTCATCTAATGTTAAATCACATATATAAATGTAACAATATTGTTATCAATTGTCGAGTCGATGGCCATAGTAGCTAGTTACTCCTTTCCTTAAATTAGTTAATATATTGTAAATGCGATTTATGTATAATAGCTAATACTAAAAAATAAAATAAAATAAAATAGATGGTTACTATCTGCTTGGTAGATGCCTATTAGTTGCTTACTAGTTTTTATTAGCTGGCTACTATATGTTTAGTAGATGTATACAAGTTGTTTAGTTTCTGGTTTCTATATGTTTAGTAATTTTGTATTTTTAAGGACCTTTTTCATAGGCTGGGATAAAACTCAGTCCGGCCAGGGTCCTCTACAGTTAAATTTGTAGAAAAATATTGGAACGAAACTGGACGGGGAGTTGCCGCGGGGATTTGTGGGGAAAAGAGGCCAGAGTATCCGCGTTACACCGAGTAAGCAGCTCTAGCGCAACACGGCACCCGAAAGGTATAGTGGAGGGCGGGGCTGCTCCCGGCGAAAATACTAACGAAACGAGCGACGTGGCCGATCCCTGAGAAAATACCAACAAAACTGGACGGCGTGGCCGTTCCCCCTGGATGTGCGACTCACAAGCTACTGTGGTAGGGGGTAGGGATCCGTGGGGAGGATGGCCGGAGGCGACCCTTCCCTGTGCTCGCTGTGGTCGATCGAGTGGTCGTTTGCACTGAGTAATCGTCTCTGGCGCAACACGATTCCCGACCGGCACAGATCACTGCACGTGGCTCGCGACTACCTAAACCGTATTTGGGGCGGGGTTCCCAGGAGAGGGTGGCCAGAGGCGATCCTTTCCTATGCTCCTTGTGGGCGATCGGGTGGTCGTTTGCACCGAGCAAGCTTCTCTAATGCAACACGATTCCCGACCGGCACAAATCACTGCACGTGGGTTCCCGAAAAATGCACAAATTCACGCGGACACATACTTCTTCATTCTCTTTTATCTTTATTATTCGCTAGTTTCACAAGTTATTTTCCTAGTCCCCTACTCGCACTCAGTCTAATCTCTATTGTCTGTCCCACTTACTCCTTGGATCCGGCGTGCCGACGCTCGTGCCAATGTGCCACTTCGGGTTGAAGTCCGCTCCTAGGTCTGGTCGCCTTTTCTGCCATTCGGGAAATGAGACCGAGCTTCCGCCCTTGCGGCCGCATGTAAGCCCGGTTTGCCGGGTTATTTTCGTTTCCCAACACAGTTTCTTATCGATCCTCCGCCTATCGCTATCGGCACTATCAGCTGTTGGCCCTCGGTTTACCAACACTGGGGGGGTTTTCCAGCCCTGGTGCGCGCGATATTTAAATCTGATAAGCCTAGCTTCTAGTTTGAACTTAAATAAATTGCCTTCGTGGCGTAACGACTTATGGCTAACTTATGCTTATAACTTATAAATAAATGGCCGTCGTGCCGTAACATCCAATTGTATGCCTTCGTTGCGGAAGAATAAAAGTGGCGAAATGTGGAGGGTGTGTTTCACGCATCCACACACCCCCCCCCTTTCTTCGGCGTGATTATGGCGGAGGGAAACGATCACCTCCCGCCCGGCGGTGATGGTAACTCGGAACCGATGACCCTCGATCTGGCGCAGGTAGCGCACCCTCCGTCGATCCTGCTTCTGGATGGATGCGACTAGGGCTGTAGGCAGTCGTCGCTGGTGGGTGTCTACCCTCCAGCCGACTGGGGCGACGATCCACTGGGCCTCCTCCATGACTTGCCCAGCGTCCGGACACTCCCGGAGGGCTTGCAGGACCTCATCCTCCTCTTCCCCGCTGAGGAATAATTGCAGGTCCGGTTCCCAGCCCATCTCGCTTGGTGCGATCGTGCGGCCGGGAGTTTGCGGTACGGCGCGCGCAGAGGTGCCCAGGCACGGCGATATTGGGTGCGGCGATCGCTGGCTGTGCGGTCGCAACATCCCTTCCGGGGTTCGAGGGAGCTTTGCAAACGTCCGGGCGTTCGTGGTAGCGGACTGGTAATGTGGCTTCCACTTCCTGGGGGAGACGTCCGTCGTTGGTATCCATGTCCGAGTCATGGTGGTCGACCGGTTGGTAGACCCCTGCGACGAAGTTTGAGTAGAAGGGCTCCATCCTTTGCATCGGCCGGGTGGCACTGCACGGCGCGGGACGCTGCTGGGTCTGCGCTGCTGATAACGCGGCTGGCGGCGCTGTGCGTGCTCCTGGTGGACACGTGGGTGGGTGCCGCAGGTGGTGCACTGACGCCGCTCGCTGGGCGCTCGTTGGGCGCTGCTGGGCCGCTCTGTGGGCGCTGCTCGGGGCGCGGTATGCGCTTGACGGCTTCGTGAGAGGCCACGTGGCTATGTGGCGCTCCGGGAGTGGGTTGGCGTTGGCGGGCGCAGCGTTACGGGATCCCCTACTCTAACTATTCCTGTGGTCTCCTATCTTTCTCTAAATCTCGTCTACTGGACATGGGTCTTTAGGCCATGCGGTTGGTGGTAAAAACCCAACTCTCCTGAAGGATATCTAGTCGTCCTTATTCGTCCCTGTTCGGGCGCCAAACTGTAAGGACCTTTTTCATAGGCTGGGATAAAACTCAGTCCGGCCAGGGTCCTCTACAGTTAAATTTATAGAAAAATATTGGAACGAAACTGGACGGGGAGTTGCCGCGGGGATTTTTGGGGAAAAGAGGCCAGAGTATCCGCGTTGCACCGAGTAAGCAGCTCTAGCGCAACACGGCACCCGAAAGGTATAGTGGAGGTCGGGGCTGCTCCCGCCGAAAATACTAACGAAACGAGCGGCGTGGCCGATCCCTGAGAAAATACCAACAAAACTGGACGGCGTGGCTGTTCCCCCTGGATGTGCGACTCACAAGCTAGAAAGAATAAAATATATGAAAGTCAAAAAACGATTTAAAACTAACTATAATTGTGAAAGTAATTGAAATCGCTCCGGCGTAATACAGTAAAAAACAAAAACCACTGTGATTATCCCATTTTCTATCACCATAACAAATGTGTATACCCACACCTAAATGACCAATTGTATCCTTTGTCCAAAAATGTCTGTGACTTTCACTTATAAATTTGTCACCGATAATTTAAATCCCATAAAGCAAACCACCCATTGCTAACCGTACCATAACCCCAGAGTCAAGTTGGTTACCTACAATAAACATTGGTGGTGGTGTAAAGGATTGCTAAAATGACGCAGGCGCAAAGGTCATAAAAAAGGTCATACAAAATATAATTAGGAAAGTATTTTTTATTTGCGAACCATTTATAACTGTTACCAACAACACAAATAGTTGTTACAAAGGATTTGCTTAAATGCCTCGACGCAGGCGCAAAGGTCAAGGTATTGGAAAAAATTCATGGAATATTATCCCTTCATAAAAGGAGTCATAAAATATATAATTAGGAAAGTATTTTTTATTTGCGAACAATTTATAACTGTTAACAACAATACAAATAGTTGTTACAAAGGATTGCTAAAATGCCTTGATGCAGGCGCAAAGGTCAATGTAATGGAAAAATTTATGGAATATTATCCCTTGACCAAAAACGAAAATTTCTTCTATTTGGATAATAAAAAAATATATATTAAATCAATACTTTGATTTTTTCCCTCAAAATGCTTGATAAATCTAGTTGTTTGATATTCTCTAACTAATTGAGTAATAAGTTTTCATGTGTCTATTTAATTTACCAAAAACAGTATTAGTCTTCTCTCATAAAATTGATCTTTTGGATCCCTCTAATTCCCCACCGGTGAAATATATGTTTCTCATATTTAATAATGATGGTTTGTCAACCCCGACCAATCTCCGCAACATAGATGGGTACTTGTAATTCATATTTAAGATATTTCCATCCTTCTCTAACTTATATCCTTTTATCCATCATGTAAACAGGTTTAGAATTGTATTGCATGCTTCAACCCCTAGCCACACCCACCACTGTAACAGATTTGACTTTTCCAATGGCTGCCCCAGCTACCTAAACTGTACATTTCTTTTGATTTTCTCTTTTTCTTTCTAAGCAATGTACACAATTTTTAAACTGGTTCTGACCTCCCTCTTTAATGGCATCCTCTTCGTTATATTTCTGATCTTTTCCTAACAGTAGGTTGTTAAACTTTTATCATTTTATGGGATTATTGAGCACCCGAAATCCCAGATATTAACTCATAACATGTAACTAGCAGAATATAGTCAAAGATATCAGACTCTAAAAAGACAAGATTTACCTACAATTCAATTTACCATCTACAATCCCTGGAGAAGAATTTAGAATTTGCAGTTTAATTTTCTAATTTATTGATTTCACAGATTCCCGCTAGTGAATACCAATTTTTAACAAATGGCTGCCAACTCCATACCATTCAGACACAGGTTTACAACCTCATAGAACTGACTCTCAAGGTATCTGTAATGCACAATATATTTCCGTCTCTTTTCTTCTAATCAATATTAAAAATTTCAAAAACTGGTTTTGGAGTTCATTTTATTCTTACAATTAAATTATTAAAAATTATTAATATTTAATCTTAAAAATAGATAAGATGCAATATCATTTAATATTAATAATTGGGAAACTCTATTGATAAATATAAAAAATTGTAAGATATATTATGAATATTATTTGAATGCGATTAATGAATAATTTTCTGAAATAAGTAATTTTGAAAATATACAAATAAGAATTAAAATAAGTAATTTTGAAAATATACAAATAAGAATTCATGGGATATTATCACAAAAACATTATTATCTCTGTTGGCTTAATAATTTTTAATAATTTAATTCTAAGAATAAAATGAACTCCAAAACCAGTTTTTGAAACTTTTTAATATTGATTTTTTCTGAAATAAATAATTTTGAAAATATACAAATAAGAATTATGTATTATTCATCCCATGGGATATTATCACAAAAACATTATTATCTCTGTTGGCTTAATAATTTTTAATAATTTAATTCCAAGAATAAAATGAACTCCAAAACCAGTTTTTGAAATTTTTTATTATTGATTAGCAGAAAAGAGACGGAAATATATTGTGCATTACAGATACCTTGAGAGTCAGTTCTATGAGGTTGTAAACCTGTGTCTGAATGGTATGGAGTTGGCAGCCATTTGTTAAAAATTGGTATTCACTAGCGGGAATCTGTGAAATCAATAAATTAGAAAATTAAACTGCAAATTCTAAATTCTTCTCCAGGGATTGTAGATGGTAAATTGAATTGTAGGTAAATCTTGTCTTTTTAGAGTCTGATATCTTCGACTATATTCTGCTAGTTACATGTTATGAGTTAATATCTGGGATTTCGGGTGCTCAATAATCCCATAAAATGATAAAAGTTTAACAACCTACTGTTAGGAAAAGATCAGAAATATAACGAAGAGGATGCCATTAAAGAGGGAGGTCAGAACCAGTTTAAAAATTGTGTACATTGCTTAGAAAGAAAAAGAGAAAATCAAAAGAAATGTACAGTTTAGGTAGCTGGGGCAGCCATTGGAAAAGTCAAATCTGTTACAGTGGTGGGTGTGGCTAGGGGTTGAAGCATGCAATACAATTCTAAACCTGTTTACATGATGGATAAAAGGATATAAGTTAGAGAAGGATGGAAATATCTTAAATATGAATTACAAGTACCCATCTATGTTGCGGAGATTGGTCGGGGTTGACAAGCTATCATTATTAAATATGAGAAACATATATTTCACCGGTGGGGAATTAGAGGGATCCAAAAGATCAATTTTATGAGAGAAGACTAATACTGTTTTTGGTAAATTAAATAGACACATGAAAACTTAATACTCAATTAGTTAGAGAATATCAAACAACTAGATTTATCAAGCATTTTGATGGAAAAAATCAAAGTATTGATTTAATATATATTTTTTTATTATCCAAATAGAAGAAATTTTCGTTTTTGGTCAAGGGATAATATTCCATAAATTTTTCCATTACATTGACCTTTGCGCCTGCATCAAGGCATTTTAGCAATCCTTTGTAACAACTATTTGTATTGTTGTTAACAGTTATAAATTGTTCGCAAATAAAAAATACTTTCCTAATTATATATTTTATGACTCCTTTTATGAAGGGATAATATTCCATGAATTTTTTCCAATACCTTGACCTTTGCGCCTGCGTCGAGGCATTTAAGCAAATCCTTTGTAACAACTATTTGTGTTGTTGGTAACAGTTATAAATGGTTCGCAAATAAAAAATACTTTCCTAATTATATTTTGTATGACCTTTTTTTATGACCTTTGCGCCTGCGTCGAGGCATTTTAGCAATCCTTTACACCACCACCTATGTTTATTGTAGGTAACCAACTTGACTCTGGGGTTATGGTACGGTTAGCAATGGGTGGTTTGCTTTATGGGATTTAAATTATCGGCGACAAATTTATAAGTGAAAGTCACAGACATTTTTGGACAAAGGATACAATTGGTCATTTAGGTGTGGGTATACACATTTGTTATGGCGATAGAAAATGGGATAATCACAGTGGTTTTTGTATTTTACTGTATTACGCCGGAGCGATTTCAATTACTTTCACAATTATAGTTAGTTTTAAATCGTTTTTTGACTTTCATATATTTGATTCTTTCTAGACATTTTATTGTAGCTAATAACTATAGTTATGGGATGTAAGGCTAGCTATCGTAGTTAATATTAAATTTATTATACCTACATAAGATGAAAGAACATGAAAAATGGAAATGTTTTATTTTAACAATATACTAGTTAAAGTGGATGATATAAATATATATTCTTAGTATCTGTCATTATGAATCAAAAATGTTTATCAAATCAGTTTCTAAACAGCTTTTAGACAGCTTGTGAACAATTTATTTCTTAATTAGTTTTACAATCACAGGATACATCTTCCCCCAACATAATCGGATATGTTCCTCTAAGATTTATATATCAATCTTGAGATATTTTAGCTTTGCATTCTTTCTCACGTACATAGCAAACACATTGAAAATCAGAGTGTAAGTTTTTACTTCACATCGAAAGTCGTCTAGTGATCAAGAATTTTTGATCATTCTTCACAAAAGACTATAAAAGCTCGTAGACGTTAATAACAACTAGTAACCAGCTAATTATATTTAGTAAGCATCAAGTAAACAAATACTAAACAAATATAAGCCAGATACTAAACAACTAGTATACATCTACCAAACAACTTGTATACATCTACTAAATATATAGAAACCGGATACTAAACAGCTAGTAAACAACTTGTATACATCTAGTAAAGAACTTGTATACATCTACTAAACATATGGAAACCAGATACTAAACAACTTGTATACATCTACTAAACATATAGTAACCAGCTAATAAAAACTAGTAAGCAACTAATAGACATCTACCAAGCAGATAGTAACCATCTAATAATAGCTCATAACAGTTAATAACAGCTAGTAATCAAAGTCCAAGCAGCTCAACCGCCATCATGAATCACGAAAACCAGATGAGTATTGTAATTAAAGAGTTTATTAAACTTATTCAGAATCTTAGACAATGAGGCCTTACTCATACAAATAGTATACAAATAGAATAGAACTAGAAAACTAGAACTAGAAAAATAGTTGACAACAAAAACCGATATTACCAGGTCCCAACACCTCTATCATAAACTTGAATCAGAAATTAAATTGAAAGACGCTCCTATGCTAGCTAATGATGCTTTCGAAATATGTTATAATATTATTATGGGTTAGAACAAATGAATGATTTAAAAATAATCCAACATCTGAGAAAGATTACATTGTGAGAACTATTTTACATCTATCTATGGGAACTAAGCGAAAATCTGCGATTGGAACGAAGATTAATAACCGACATGTTTCTTACAGAGGGATGGAGTAAGAAAATTAATTATATACAAATATACATAAAATATAATTAATTATGAATTTAATGAAATATGTTTACAATAATAAAATATATAGAAAATATTGAATGATCCTACAAATTTTGTTTCTGACTGTAATTAAAACTACAAGTACAAATGAAGGGGAAGTATTTTATTCAATGTCCTTGGGTCTTGGGCATGTGACTTTGATGACGGTCAGGTAATGATAGTTCACTGCAAGTGTGTTTGGCTAACACATCTTAGAAACTTTAACTTGTGTACTTTGATAGTTCTTAATAAGAGACTAAGCAACTCGTAATACTTGTTAACATTTAGTTACCATCTAAAACCAAGTACTTTACAGATACTATACAGGTAGTAACCATCCAAAACCAAGTACTGTACAGGTACTATATACAAGTAACCATCCAAAAACAAGACTAAAAAGAAAGTAACCATCAAAATACTGCTAGGTAACAACTAAATAAAACGTGTCCAACGTGTCAAGTCCATGTCAATATGAGTACTACCCTAAAAAATTATATATCTCTGGATAATCTTCAAAGTCAATACCTATTAAATTCTGGATGAAGCAGTGGAGACAAAATTTTTACGGGACCCCACTTCATCTTTTCTGTACCAATAAAATTTTTTTGGGATTGGCTGAGGATTATAAAAAAGTATTGTTAAATTGTAAACACGAACTAGTGTTGATGCTAACTAAGAATCTTGGTGAATCTTGAACAAACCATAAATGAACAAACTTGTAAACTGAAAATTACGAATAAAACCTGGAAAATTCCCCATGTAACTCTGAGCGATTTTACAAAAATTAAGATGTACGATATTACTAAAAGTTGTGTAAACCTACCAATCGCATTCCAGAGTTGGTATTTATATGTTAACCCCAAATTGGGGTATGGGAGTCAACAGAGCTGAAATGTGAAATTGTCCGCTAACCGCGAAAAAACCAAGATTTGCCATAATTGGATTTACAATAAATGGAGAACTTATCACAAATAACTTATCAAACTTGAAAGTTCACTTGAATTCTGAGTCATATACATAATAATCTGAATGTTGATTTTAGTAAGAATTAGTATGCTCACCTATATGAAATGTATACAAGATTTCAATCTAGTTACTTTAATCGTGAATCACAACCATATTTGACCCCAAATGAATTTAAATTGAAGACCTCTATTATTGTGGTTGATCTTTCATATCAAAACGAATCAGTAAAAATTGGTTTTATTGATGTGAGAATTTCAATAGAACTAAAGACACCAAGTCATGAAAATACCCATCTTACTGTCTCCTCATACATGACCGTTTAGTTGAATATAACCCACTAAACGGACTAGTACAATGAGTTGTTTAACATTAGAAAAATGTTGAAAGATACTGTTTCGATTGATGTTCAAGGTTTCTTTGATAATAATAATAATTTTATTCTAAAGGAAATTGGAATTGTATTCGAAAAAGATCCAAGCTTGAATAAAAGTTTTTTAATAGAATCACCATATGATTTCACTTTGCTAAATACAAAATCTCGAAAGACTGCAATTTGGTTAACCAATACACATCACAAAATTTTTTGGAACGATGAAGAAAATAGTTTTTCACAAACTCGAAAGTATCTAAGGACAAGCGGAAAACAAGTTATTTGTAAAGGTGTGGAAAAGAAACGATTTCTACAGACGTTTTTTGGGAGTCGTCAGCTCATTAATATCGAGGAAATGGGCTGTCCGTTATTAAGTTAAAATTACAGGTACGGAGAATGGAAAATATTTCCTTGACTGAGATATGTCGGCTACTTGCGAATTGTTGCGCGGTCGTGATTTCATTCCTTATGGGAACGTATTAGAGCTAGTAGTCAGTCGTGTGTTCGTTGGCGTGAAGCCCATTATCTTGTCAATGGGCGTGCGCCTTCAGACTTGTGCATGTGTCCCTTTTATTCCGGTCAGGTAATAGACAGGTGCGCATGCTCGGGTATCTCTTGCTTGAATCCCTTTTATGATATATTATGACCCGTTTGTGGAAAGGATAGAATCTTAGAGAATTTACCAGTTAAACGTTCTGGGGCGGAAACAAAAATGTCTGTTTGAAAATATTTGACATCTGTGAATTATTAAGAGATTTATTTTTTTTGGGTTCTTTTGATTTCTAAATTAATTTTACAATCATAGGAAACATTATTCCCCAACATGATCGGACATGTTCCTCTAAGATAACCATCTTTGAATACTTTGGGTTTGCGACGTTTCTCACGTGCACAGCAACACCAGCTGAATATTAATTGCTGATAATGAGGAAAAGGATACACGATCAATATTGTCACATGGGGATGTGGGGAAAGTGTGCGACCTTTCTCCCGTGTACAGCAACACCTGCTGAATATTAATTGCTTATAATGGGGAAAAAGCTCACGTGATCAGTATTGTCACATGGTGGTGGGGGGTGGGTGCAATTTAGTATACTCTTTATGGATATGATCGTGAAATTTTTATAACATCTAAACCTTTTAAAATCAGATAATTTATTGGATTCTGCTAATTGTCCCAGAACCCGCATACATTAATGAAGAGGTGGGGGCCATTAATATGTTAATTAGTGAGAGGCAGGGGTCATTAATATGCTAATTAGTAAGGGGCCGGGGGCCATTAATATGCAAATTGTCCCAGAACCCATCTTTCCCAACTACTCTCGGCTAGTGATCCTGATCAGAATATATACTTTATGGGGTCGGAAACGCTTTTTTCTGCCTGTTACATATTTTCCGACGAATCTAGTATACCCTTTTACCCTACGAGTAACGGGTATAAAAGTTGTAACCTTTTCCTCGGTCGGGCTTAATGCGCCCGACGGGACCGATGCTGGCTGCACAGGCTTTTTTCGATGTCCACCCAAAAAAAAAATCGCCGTTAATTCAAGAAATTCGCCGTTAAATCAAGAAAATCGGCTATGATTTTGATCCAACGGCTACTCGCCTTTATTTTAAGTAAATAATTTTCTTGAATTTATGTAAGCACTTTCTGGAAATAACTACAAATTGTTCTTAAATTCACGGCAAAATACCTTATAAGTTGGAACAAGTTTCTAGAATTATGAAAACTGTTCTGAAAAATAAGGTTTTTTTTTCTAAGGAACAAGTACTACTTTTTTAATCTTTAGGGAATTTCTTTCTTAAAATATGGCTTGTTTTTCATATGGCTTCTTTTTTCGTATTTAAAGAAATTGGTTTCTATATTTAAGGTCAATTTTTTCTAAATCGAATGACTAATTTTTTCGTAAATCAAGAAACTTCTTTCTATATTTAAAAGCTATTCTTTCTAATTAGAAAAACCAATTTTATTAAAAATTACAGCATCTCTTCGTAAATCATTTAACCCATTTTCTTTATTTAAAGACCAATTTTTCAATATAAAGAACTAATTTTATTGAAAACTAAAATTGGTACATAGTTTATTTGTTACATAGCTAATACATTTCTTAACATTACATTTTAAATATATATTTTCATTCTTAAAAATAAAACTTAGGTTTTAAAAACATATCTTTTCCACACTTATGATATTCAATGGGGGAGACTCTAAATCACTAATTAAATTAACTTCATTTCGGGGTATTAGTATCTACCTTTTTAAAAAATGTAAAGTGCTCAGAATATTCTGTTCTTAAAATAATACATAAATCTGTTTTGTGCGACAATTTCTTTAATTTCGTATGCCATAGGTTTAGACTTATAGACAATATAGTTATACCCGTTACTCGTAGAGTAAAAGGGTATACTAGATTCGTCGGAAAATATGTAACAGGCAGAAGGAAGCGTTTCCGACCCCATAAAGTATATATATTCTTGATCAGGATCACTAGCCGAGTCGATCTAGCCATGTCCGTCTGTCCGTCTGTCCGTCTGTCCGTCTGTCCGGATGAACGCTGAGATCTTGGAAACTATGAGAGCTAGGCTATTGAGATTTGGCGAGCAGATTCCTGAGCTTCTTACGCAGCGCAAGTTTGTTTCAGTAGAGTGCCACGCCCACTCTAACGCCCACAAACCGCCCAAAACTGTGGCTTCTACAGTTTTCATGCTAGAATAAAAATTTTAGCTGAAATGTATTTTTCTTATCAATACCTATCGATTGACCTAAAAAAAAGTTTGCCACGCCCACTTGAACGCCCACAAACCGCCCACAAACTTCAAAAAATCGTAAATATGATCGCGGATATCTCGGAAAATATGAAAGACAGAGAAATGGGATTTCAGATTTAGATTCCGTAGGCTTGAGCGCAGCGCAAGTTCGTCACGCGAATATGCCACGCCCACTCTAACGCCCACAAACCGCCCAAGCCTGTGGCGTCCACAATTTTCATGCTAGATTAAAAAATTTTAACTGAAATGTATTGGTCTTGTCAATACCTATCGATTGATCCAAAAAAAACTTTGCCACGCCCACTCTAACGCCCATAACGCTTAAATCTGTCTACCGCCGATAGGTGGCGCATTTCAATCTCGCTTTGCTGCTTGCATATCTCCATTTCCCTTTGGTCCCTTTAGCTGAGTAACGGGTATCTAATAGTCGAGGTACTCGACTATAGCGTTCTTCCTTGTTTTTTTGTACAGTATAAGAAGTTGAATTAATATAAAGATTCTTATTCAAGTTAAGACAAGACCTGGAAGTATTGGGATTGGTAACCATATCATTGTCTTGCAAATATTGACGAGATCTAGAAGAACATGGTTCGTTTTCTTGAAGGAAAAAAGCATTTTCACTTGTCGTGTCAGAACTTAAATTTTCATTATTGGTTGCATGAAGCTTTTCATTTAGAGTATGTTTTTATACTCGTTACTCGTAGAGTAAAAGGGTATACTAGATTCGTCGGAAAGTATGTAACGGGCAGAAGGAAGCGTTTCCGACCCCATTAAAAATATATATTCTTGATCAGGATCAGTAGCCGAGTCAATCTAGCCATGTCCGTCTGTCCGTCTGTCTGT
Organism: Drosophila subpulchrella; assembly: GCF_014743375.2. Lineage (NCBI taxonomy): Eukaryota > Metazoa > Arthropoda > Insecta > Diptera > Drosophilidae > Drosophila > Drosophila subpulchrella. Next base: position 145,904 of record NW_023665473.1, on the reverse strand, counting down.
CCGTCCGGATGAACGCTGAGATCTCGGAAACTATAAGAGCTAGGCTATTGAGATTTGGCGTGCAGGTTTCTGAGCTTCTTACGCAGAGCAAGTTTGTGTCAGCAGAGTGCCACGCCCACTCTAAAGCCCACAAAATTTTAACTGAAATGTATTGTTCTCATCAATACCTATCGATTGAACCAAAAAAAAGTTTGCTACGCCCACTTGTACGCCCACAAACCGCCCATAAACTTCAAAAAATCGTAAATATGAACGCGGATATCTCGGAAAATATCAAGGATAGAGAAATGGGATTTCCGACTTAGATTCCGTAGGCTTGAGCGCAGCGCAAGTTTGTTACGCGAATATGCCACGCCCACAAACCGCCCAAGCCTGTGGCGCCCATAATTTTTATGCTATATAAAAAGTATTAATTGAAATGTATTGGTCTCGTCAATACCTATCGATTGATCAAAAAAACTTTGCCACGGCCACTGTAACGCCCACAACGCTTAAATCTGTCTACCGCCGGTAGGTTGCGCATTTCAATCTCGCTTTGCTGCTTGCATATCTCCATTTTCCTTTGGTCCCTTTAGCTGAGTAACGGGTATCTGATAGTCGAGGTACTCGACTATAGCGATCTTCCTTGTTAAATTTAATAACTATATCTGCAAGGGTATACAAACTTCGGCTTGCCGAAGTTAACTTCCTTTCTTCTTAGTTTTTACTTTTAAGCTTTTTATGATAATCATGATGATGAGTAATATTCTAGCAATGCTAATTAGTTTTATTTTGTACTTTTGTTTAAGCCGCACGACCTGTGTTTGTGCAATGTAAAACATTCCATAAATGTCTTGGCGCGTGCGTGCATAAATGGATGTACAATGTACATACATACGTTTGAATGAACAGGCATATAAATATATTTTAAAGCTTAAATAACATACTTGAGACTGCCAATTCTCCAATTTCGAAAAAATATAATTGCTGGCCCCACCATCCTTTGCGGAATAATCTTGATCAACTGATCCCATTTTAAGAATGGCAAACTTTCATCATTTATACAATGTTTCGAAATAAATCTTTGTAAAGCACATGCCAATACATATATAAACTCGAATATACCCTGCAGTACCATTCAGCGCATATGTTAATAAGTGGGGAGGGGGGCCATTAATATGCTAATTGTCCCAGAATCCGCGCTTCCACACTACTTTTGCGTGATGGGATCATCAAACCATCAAAAAGTCCCTATAACTCCCCGGTCTGGGTAGTTCCAAACCAACCCAAACCGAACGGAGAGCAACAATACCGCATGTTCATGGACTTTAAGCGCTTGAACGCTGTCACGATTGCGGGCACTTATCCGATACCGGACATTAATTCTATTTTGGCAAGCCTAGGGAGAGCCAAATATTTTACCACTCTCTATTCAACTTCGGGATTCCATCAAATTTATATGTTGGAATCCGATATTCCAAAAACAGCATTATCTACACTGAATGGCAAGTACGAATTTCGTCGCCTTCCGTTTGGGTTGAAAAATGCCCCAGCAGTATTTCAAAGAATGATCGACGATGTATTAAGGGAACACATTAGCAAGATTTGCTATGTATACATCGACGACATAAAAGTCTTCGGTGAGGACTATGTAGCCACTGGCGGTCAACTTAGAAAAAACTAATTTCCTATCAACGCATGTTGAATTTTTAGGATATGTAGTAACTGCAGATGGCATCAAAGCAGACGAAAAAAAGGTAGTGGGTGTCACAAAAATGAAACCACCTACCAATGTAAAGGAACTAAAAATTTTCCACCAAAAAAGAGCCCCACACTCTCAAAAAGTCGGAGGTCGTAACCAACGACGATAAGAAGAGCAAGATCACGGCTCCGACTACCCCAGTCCATGTGACGTCTACCCCTGTCAAGGCCAGCGAACAATGCAGCCGGCTAAGCCCAACTCGCCATAGCGACAAGCCGAAGCCACCCACCAGCGTAGGTGTGGCTAACCAGCTACTCCAACCTGAGGGGAGCGCTAAAGCCGGTCTCGTGGTGAGTACCAGGGCAAAGGGGTTCAAGAGGATACCACCTAACCAGGCAGGACCTCTTGAACGAAAGAAAGCTTTTCGGATTCTCAAACGGCTGGCCACCAATCCGATACGTGAGGATCAGACGTCAAAATTGGATTACCTAAAAATCCAAGAGGACATGGCCTGGGCAAAGGCGGTAATCCCAGACTTCGACATCGCAATGACTACCAGCAACAGCAACAAGCGAGAGAGATCGATGGAGACAGCTCAACCAGCGAGCAAGAAGGCTAAAGTAACCAACCGCGGCAATTCCTTTGCGGAATTGGTAAAGGATCGGAAGATCATTGGAGTCATCGACCAGAGCGATGAAGGCGGTAGGATCCCAAGGAACCAATGGGGTCTGGTTAGACAGGCCCTTGCGTCAGTGGCCTTGAAAGTGCTGGACGAAAACCCAGGTGCAGGGTGATACCAGGGCAATGTTAAGTTGATCGCCTGCGAAGACGAAAGATCGGCAGCACTCTACAAGGCTGCAATTAACAAGGTCGGCGAGGTCTACCCCGGGGCCAAGCTGGCAGTTTGCGAGGCCGCAGACAGCCCGTCTCGACCGAGAGCGAGGGTGTGGCTGCCGTCGGAACCATCGGAACCAGAGGCTATACTCAGCCTGCTGACCTGGTTCAACCCGAAGCTTCCAACAGACGGTTGGAAGGTGGTCAAGGTGGAGAAAACCGAGCGCGTCACCATGAACGTGGTTATCCTCCTGAACCAGGCCTGCTTGAAACCCCTCGCAGCCCAACAATACCGGGTGAACTACGGGTCCGATAAGGTGCAGCTACGCATCTATGACACAGATAAGTTAGCGGCAGACAACGTGGCTGCCTGTGCGTCGTACGAACCCCCGAGCGACGACGAATTGGGACATGAGGAGGCCACCCTCACCGGCTACGTGTCAACCGACTCGGAGCTGACAGAGAGCCTGAAGCAGCTGTGCACTCAGGACATAACCCGACCAGGGCGCACTGTTCTCCAGGACATAGCGGAGGAAGCGGAGGGTAACCAGCCCGACCTCGGTCCCAAAGATGGTGCAGTTTCTGCAGATTAACCTGCACCACAGCATCCGCTGCCCTCCTCACCTGCCTGGCAACAGGCAACAGTCCTCATTCAAGAGCCATGGATTGTTGGTAACAACCCCCCTATACAAGCTATTTTACACCAAGGATAAGGGTAAAACCCGAACCTGCATTCTTACAAAGACACACTTTAACACATTTTTTATTTCACAGTTTAGCGAAGGCGACCTCACCACGGTCAGACTGGAGCTAAACGAACACACTCATCACACCATAGCATCATTCAATCTGGCTCACGACTCCGAAGGGCTACTACCAAACACCACTGCACAACAACTCATACATACTCACTCATCTAAGGAACCCATCCTGGGTGGGGACGCTAACTCACACCACACACAATGCGGAAGTACAAACACAAACGAAAGGGGTGAGTTACTCTACGACTATCTCCTTCAATCAAATATATTCATCTGCAACAAAGGTAATGACCCAACTTTCATCACTAGAAATGGGAGGGAAGTACTAGACATTACACTAATATCTGATCCCCTACTCAACCAGCTAGAAGCGTGGAAGGTGGGGATCGAGCACTCATTCTCAGACCACCGATACATAGAATTTACAATAACTCTGGACTGTCCTCCTGCCGAGAACATCACTAATCTAAGATTAACCAACTGGGAATATTACAAAAATCTCCTCAACAAGAACCTACACGCTCCACCGACACACATACGCAACCGTCAAGAATTAGATAACCTAGTTAATACTTTTACTGATATCTGCGGTGAGGCCTTAAAAAGGGCTTGCCCAAGCAGAACAGTCAAAGCAAAGCACAAACCCCCTTGGTGGAACGCAACCCTGGCGAACCTTAAAAGAGAGTGTAGAACTTACTTTAATAGAGCCAAATACAACAATAGCGAATCTTCCTGGAATTTATACCATACAAAACTAAGCCTATACAAATAGGAAATTAGAATATCAAAACGAAGAGCTTGGGCTAACTTCTGCAGTAGCATAGAATCTACTGCGGAGGCATCCAGACTCAGAAGAATTCTGGCAAAATCTCCAGCAACCATTGGCTATCTAAAAACCAATGCTGACAGCTGGACGGAAAACAGTCAGGAAACCCTTAAACTACTGTTAGACACCCACTTCCCTAAGAACACCCATGTAGTGGAGGACCTCTACATAGAGGAGAACTTAGACGACCAGAGTATTGAGAACATTTCGAGCCCTGGTCGCATTCAGTGGGCTGTCAACTCTTTTAAACCCTTCAAATCACCCGGCCCAGATGGGTTCTTCCCGGCCCAGCTACAACGGACACTAGATATTTCCCTACCCTGGCTGACAGCCATCTTCCACGGCTGCCTTGCTCTAAACCATATTCCAACAAGGTGGGTGGACGTTAAGGTAATTTTTATACCGAAAGCCGGCAAGCCCTCCCACACCAACCAAAAGGACTTCCGCCCGATTAGTCTCTCTTCCTTCTTGTTGAAGACCCAGGAAAGGCTAATTGACACCCATATCAGACTAACCATCGACCATAGCCTACTCTCTGACGCACAGCATGCGTACCGTAATGGTAGATCAACAGATACCGCCCTCCACTCTCTAGTGTACAGTATAGAGAGAGGTTTCCGCAATAAGGAATACTCTCTTGCAGCGTTTCTAGACATAGAAGGCGCCTTTAACAACGTCACCCCAACGGCGATTACTGGTGCTCTGACTGAACTGGGCATTGAGCGGCCCATAGTGGGACTCATACACACCATGCTAACCAGCAGAGTAGTGTACTCCTCTATGTGATCGGCCCACTCGACCAGGAATGTCAGCAGAGGAACCACACAAGGGGGCGTACACTCACTTCTTCTATGGGCTTTAGTGGTCAACAAACTGCTATCACTTCTAGAAGAGGCGGGCACTAAAGTGGTAGCCTACGCGGACGACGTGGTTATCCTACTGCAGGGCAAATTTCCGCAAGCCCTTTGCAATCTAATGGAGACAGCCTTATCCACCCTCTCCCGGTGGACAGCTGGCTGTGGTCTGGGAGTTAACCCAGAAAAGACCGAACTAGTTCTCTTTACAAGGAAGTATAAGGTACCAATTCTAATTCCCCCAAAACTACACCAAACGCGCCTAACCTTTAGCAACCAGGCAAAGTACCTAGGTGTCATCCTTGACAAAAAGCTCCTCTGGACAGATAAGATCCTAGATCGCACACGCAAAGCGGCCATAGCCGGGGGACCGACAACCAATGCTCTTATTGTATTGGGTAATAAAGAACTATGTCGTGGAACTGAATTTGTTAATGAATGATCACCACCCTCGATATTTCTAATACAGATTTCTTGTTTTTGACGTATTAAACGCATATTCACGTGTGTAATGTACTTCATTCAATGAGAAATGCTCCTTGATTAAACATTATATAAAATGGGTAAAAGTTTTTATAATTGTTGCAGTCAGAGTTCAAACTTGAAACGAGGTAGTGGTATTATCAACAAAATAATTAACACACTTCCATTTGAAGTACATATTCCTAGTTATAATTTTTGTGGACCTGGAACAAAGCTAAAACAAAGGTTGGAGCGCGGTGATCGTGGGATAAATCAATTGGATGAAGCTTGTAGAGTACATGATATTGCATATTCACAATATAAGGATCTAGCTGATCGACATAAGGCTGACGCAGTAGTAATAAATAAAGCGTGGGAACGTGTTGGTTCAAAAGATAGTAGTATTGCAGAGAAAACAGCAGCATACTTGATTACAAATATTATGAAAACAAAAAAGAAATTCGGAATGGGTGTGAAAAAGGGAACAAAGAGAAAGTGTAAGAAAAGGAAATCAAAGGTAAAGAGTTTTTCAAATGTTATCCAAACAGGAATGCGGGCATTGAAAACTCAGAAGCCACTAGATCTATTGAGTGCTATTAAGGTTGCACGTAAAGCAGTCAATAAATCAATTGGTAGAAATAAAAAAAATATTAAGATTCCTTGTATTATTAATGTACCGAAAATTGGTGGTTTTTTACCTATTGTACCCATTTTGACTGCACTAAGTGCATTAGGTAGTCTCGCCTCTGGTAGTGCAGCCATTGCTAAAACTATCAATAATGCAAATATGGGGAAAAAACAATTAGAAGAGAGTAAACAACATAATAAGAAAATGGAAAGTATTAAGGTGGGTGAAGGTATGTTTCTTAAACCTTATAGAAAAGGTTATGGATTATATCTTAATCCATTTAGAGGAAATCCAAAAAACTAATTACTAAGCTACCTAAAAACCTCTTTCAAATTTCGAAATTTTGAATTTTGCTCAAAAGTACATTCCAAATTTCCGAGGTGTGTTTATGAGAGACTCACTGCCCAAATCTCCTATTAGAGAAGAGTCAGAAATTATAAACCTAGATGATAGTTCATCAAATGGTACACATTGGGTAGCTTATAACAAAAATAAAAAAAGTATGCATTACTTTGATAGTTTTGGAAATTTACAACCCCCAAAAGAAATTGTGAAATACTTGGGGAATAACATTAACTATAACTATGAGAGAAAACAAGACTTTAATAGTACCAACTGTGGACACCTGTCCCTCCAATTCTTACTCTCTATCCCACCCTAACTTTTACACTATGATCAAGTAATTTCTCTATGATTCTTGAAACCCACCCTATTTACATGCTATTCACAGCTGTGATTGGTCGATGCTAAGTCAAGAATGAGAAAGAACAGGGAGGGTTAATTAACCTCAAGGTATAAAAACTCGATCAAAAGTTATTCTAACACACATTTAAAAACCACCTGCAAACAGTCTCAACCTAAAAGTTTCAAGCTAAAACGTTCTCAGCCTAAAGTTTCAACCTAAAAATCTTGCAATCATCAAAATCAACAACAACAAGAACAACATAAAAAACAGTTAAAACAGTAAAACAACAACAACAATTAACACAGATACAACTGCTAAAAACAGCTGAAAACAACAACAAAACAGCTACATCTGCTAAAAAACAACTAAAATTAACAACAAAAACAGCTACAGCTGCTAAAAAAAACAGGTAAATTCAACAACGCAAACAGCTACAACTGCTAAAAAAACAACTAAAATCAACAACAAAAACAGGTCAAAACAACAAAAACAACGAAAACAACTACAAGAAGAAACAACTACAAATGGTCAATCCGGGAATGATGAAAGTACTCAAGGATTTTAATGGTAACGCACCAAAACCTCTTTTAACAAAGACGAAGATGGAATCGGAGGTGTGCTACCCTATTCGACGTGCTCAACGTAAGAAAACCAGCTTTGGGATGGCCCTCACTCTTGAACTTGAAGAGTATATGCTGTACTTGCCGGAACGATACTCAACTTTAGAGGATTCAACAATTGAATATATAAAAGATAATCTTTTTTGTATTATTAAAAGGAACGATAACAATCTCTATTTAGAATTAAATAAAGCTTAGAATGTATTCATTTTTAATATTATTAATGTATCTATTTTAATAAATAAAAATAAAATTTCATAAAACTCAAACTCAAACCCTTTGTTATAAATATTTAAATTATAGTACATTTTTCCCAGTAGCACATGAGTATCAGAGAAAACGACAACAATGAAGCGTAAACTTTTAGAACAGTTGACGAAAAGTAGAAATTCATTTAAAAGAAAATTTGATGAATTGAAACAAATAAAAAATGAGAACGTATCAAATTTGGATCAAACTTTTAAACCTATTACAGAACCTTTACATAAATAACTCACTGAAAAGAAAAAATTGAATAAAAAAGAATATATTAATGATACACATGATATTAAGACTAAGTTCAAGAAAGGGAAAATAAGAGTACCTAAACGTAATAAAGAAAAAAGGGTACACGAGAGAGTAATCGAAAGTGATAGTGAGAGTGATGCTTATGTTGATGCTTTTTCACGACAGTCTCTTATAGATGAATCTGATGTTTCACAAAAGAATCTAATAGATGATTCCGATGTTTCACAACAGCCTCACACAGATGATTTAAATGAAAGTGTATATGAAGAAATCGGGGTGAAGTACAATCTCAACATTAATCAGTTAAAGCAAGAAAAGATTTTAGACAATAGTTATGGACCAAGAGAAGAAAATAATATTTCAATGTTGGGTAATACAACACTTAAAATTAAAAAAAATTTAATGTAATTAGGAAGTGGAAACTTATGGACTCTATCACCAGGTCTATACTCTTTAATTTTTCACAATAGTCCTAAGGATTATACTAAGAATGATTCAGAATCATATAAAAACATTTTAATTGAAACATGTGCTCACAAAAGAAACTATCAACCAGATGGTCAAGTAAAGGGGAATCGTTCTAAAAAATATTCTTCAATTATTAAACCATTAATATCATCTTCAGTAAATGAAGAATTTACTGGTTCTGGGTATATGAGCCTACAAAAAATACCACCAAACTATGTATATTGGGATAATGTTAATGAACTTGTTAAAAGATTGCAACTCTAAATGGCATCGAGAGCTGCTGGTAATAATAACCATACTAATGAAATTCTTTCAATAATAGAAGAATTGCGGGAAGCAAAAATAATATATTAATAAAATAGAAAACATTTTCTCATTTTGTTTAATAGTAAAATGTCTATTGACAAGTTTGGTCACTTTTCAAATGATAGAGATTTTTCCTCGCTTTTCAAAAGGGAAGTTGAGAGTCTTACAGGTATATATCTAGACACTGATGGTCACATAAATGTTCAGAAAAAAAGAATTAAAAACTCTTCAAAACCAATAAATGGAAATGATTTGGCTATTAAATTTTATGTTGATGATAAAATTAATGAAGCGAAATCACATCAAATGGAAACTATAACTAAATCATTTCAACTACGAAATAAAAGAGTATCAGAGCTGGAAAGTAAAGTAATAAAAATGATAACTCAAATGGAGTATATACATAATTCAATAAAAGAGCTTCTAGATAAATTGGAAAATCTTAACAAATTCATAAACCAACATTTAAAAAAACCTCCACCAATCATTCGTTATGATCAGACACAAATAGATGGAATAATACTTCGGAAAAGTCCATTTGCACATCGTGTAAACGAAGAAGAAGTTTTAACAATTAATGTGGATCATACATAAATATACCACTCTTTCATTATTTATTTTATAATTAAAATGTCAGTTGATAAGTTTGGTTGTTTTGTAAATGAGAAAGAGTACTCAAGAAATATAACAAAAGGTCTAGAAAAATTTCAAAGTATACTTAATGATTATGATGGACATTTAAATGTTCAGAGGAAACGATTTAAAAATTCCCTACCCCCCATTCATGAAAATGATATTGCAACAAAGATTTATATTGATGATGAAATAAGTAAAGTAGTACAGAATACATCTAATGAAATTTCTAAGCAACCGCAGAAACAACAAATCTTTAGATTAAGACCTCGAATCAATAATATTGAGGGAAAAGTGAGTGAAATTTCTAAAAAATTGGAATTTCTCATGAAAACTTTTAATAAGGTAGTGGAGGATTTAAATGAAATAGAAAGTAACATTTTCAATTATATAATTGCACCAACCTCAGTTTTAAAAGGTGATACTGAATCTTTAGAGAAGAAACCATTTATACCAGATAAAATAAAGCTATGAGTAAACGAGATATTGTAAATGAGTTACATCGCCCATCATTCAAGAATTTCCCAAGACGTAGAGTTATAGTAAAGGGTATTAATGATTTATGGCAGGCTGATTTGGTTGAAATGGGGGCATATGCATCATCAAATAAGGGGTATAGGTATTTGTTAACAGTAATAGATACATTTTCTAAATATGGATAGGGTGAAGCAATAAAATCAAAAAATGCAGAAGAAGTTACAAAAGCAATGAAAAAAATAATGAAATCTGGTCGTGGAGTACCAAAAAATTTACAAACAGATAATGGAAATGAATTCTATAATAAACAATTTAGAGAATTGATGAAAAGATATGAAATTAATCATTACTCAACATTTAGTACTCTTAAAGCATCTATTGTGGAACGTTTTAATAGAACAATAAAAGAACTTATGTGGCGTGAGTTTAGTTTTAATGGAAAATATACTTGGCTTCAAATATACAAAGAGTTGATTAATAATTATAATAACAGGAAGCATAGAACGATTAAAATGAAGCCTATTGATGTCAATGCTAAAAATGAAAAACAGATTTTAATGAGATCATACAATCATCTAAAAATATTTACAAATGAGGACTTTAAAGAGGGGGATCATGTACGAATAAGTAAATATAAACATGTCTTTGAAAAAGGCTATACCCCAAGCTGGACAACGGAAATTTTTCGAATTCGGAAAGTACAAAATACATCCCCCACCACATATTTACTTGAGGACTTGAAGGGTGATCCAGTACAAGGTAGTTTCTATAAATAAGAAATTAAAAAAACCAAATTCCCTAATACTTATCTTGTTAAAAAGATTGTGAAACAAAAAGATGATTATGTGCTTGTGCGTTGGCTAGGCTTTTCAAAATCAGAAGTTAGTTGGATTCATAAAAACGAAATTCTATAAAGAACAAGTGGAAGCATAGAACAATTAAAATGTAGGCATTGACGTTAATGCGTGAAAATAAATTATGTTTCTTCTTCACAAGCACGCAATTCCTATTTATTAACGGAACAGAACTTGATTATGAGCTTGTGCGTTGGCTAGACTAAAAGAGTATATACAGATAAGAATTTTGGGTGAAACTTGATAATGTGCTTGTGCGTTGGGTAGGCTTTTCAAAATCAGAAGATAGTTGGATTCATAAAAACGAAATTCTATAAAGAACAATTAAAATGTAGACATTGACGTCAATGCGTGAAAATAAATTATGTTTCTTCACAATCACGCAATTCCTATTTATAAAGTGTGAAGAAAAGCATTAACAGATAAGAATTTGAACAGAACGTTATATATTTATATATACAAATCTAAAGGGTATAAAGGCGGAAGAATTTCAAAAAGTATTTAGTTTCCATCTATTCGTTCACGCAACTCAATTTCGGATCGTTTGCTTATTCATTCATTCGTTCGTTTGTTCGATTGTCAAAAAAAAACAAAATCAAAATTAAAATGACGGTTTTTATAATATTTTTTGTGATACTTTCCCTCTTTAATCCGATGGTGAAAATGGTACCACTCCCCAATGAAGTGACTTTAATTGAAAACCCATCGACTTCCAATAATTCGATTGGGTTATTTATCAATGTTCCAAAACTAAACAAAATCATTAAAATTGACTTAAAATTTGAGATCCTAGAGGACAGTCATATTTTTATGGATCTCATAAACAAGACAAGTGATGAAAGTGAGATACCAAACTTAAAAAGTGAACTCGCTACTAAAATATTTAATGCTATTAATGGTAGCATTAATGAAAAAGACTTAACAAGAAGTACAAGTGCAAGTACAGTTGAAGAAGAAACAACTATATCATCATCTACTACAACTACACCTACCTCAACTACAACAAGTACAACTACACCTACAATGAGAAGGGGAATTCTGGAGGAGGAGGAGAAGGAAGAAACAACAACTACAACAGCAGCAAATACATTAAAAAAAGAACTTCTGGAAGAAGATACAACAAAACAGCTACATCAACTACATCTGAAACAACTACAGCCCCAAGCAATCTTTTTGATTTTAATAGCGAAAATGAAAGTGTTGATCACATAGAAAATAAAAACATAGGAGATGAAAAATCAGAAAAAATTGATATGGGTATAAATGATAGTGAGAGAGAATTTGAAAATGTAAGTCGAGCACCAACATTTAGTAATACGTCACAAGAATTAGTGTTGGGGATCAGTGATAGTGATACAGAATTTGAAAGTGTAAGTCGGGTTCCAATAAAAAGGAACACTACTCATAAATTAAAAAGCACTGAAAACATACACAGCTCACAAATCGAATTCACAAAGAGAGGTATAATTGAGAATTTTAAGCAAAAATTAGTTGAAAATGAAAGGAGAATAGGAGGGCATATAGATTTGGGAAGAAGGGTTCTAAACAGATTCTTTACCGTCCAATACAAAACTGCTACAGTAGGAGTTAAATGTCATTACAATAATATATATAGAAGAACACATTCTAGGCGAAGTTTAAGTAAATCTAAGCGTATGCATTTAAAATATTTATCTAATCGCCACCGCCACCAAAAATCTAAACGCAATACTAATACCCCCTTAGCAACTTTAAGAATAAATTGTTTTGAATTTGCAGAAGTTTTATCCCAAACAGTAATTAATGCAGAGAGACGAAAAGATATGGTTGTTTATGAAAAAATATCAAAGGATGCTGATCCTCTCTCCAAACAAGAGAGTAAAAGAGAAGAGATAGAAGAAGAAGAAACAGGTTATCTTAGTGATGGTCCACAAATCCATGAAATTAAAATCGATGAAGCAGAAAGAATTAATGGGATATATTTAAGAAAGAGAAATTTAGCAGCTTAAATGATGGTTGAATATTTAAATAAAAAGAAAGTCAGATTAGCACAGATATAATACCAATTAACGATATAAACGATTTCAAAATAACTAATAGTGATATTATATCATAATCTGATTGAGTAGGGAAATATGTTTGTTTTTGCAGAATATAAAAATGGAAGATGAAAATAATAATTCGAGTAAATTAAAAAAAGGTGAGTTTAATATATATATATATATATATATATATATATATAATTTTATATACTAATAATATATATATATATATTTTCAAAACTGCAAAAAATTAATAAAAAGGTTGAAAATAATATTTCGGATGGAGCTCCAAAAGGTTGGTTGAATACCTATAAAATAATGTTTTTATATATAGTAAAATATTTATATTTTCAGAACTCCAAAACATTAATAAAAAAGAGGTTGGCAAATTTTCTTTTAATTTGTATGGTGATGACTATGATGATGATGATGATGACCATGATACAATCCTTTATAATGATGAAAATCCGGAACCATTTATTCCAAGATCATCTAGTGAGGATGAAACTATTCTTGTTGAGGGTGGTATAGATAACTATGTTCAAACTATACCGTTTAATTTAGATGAAGATAATGATAAATAAATTGAATCAATTCCTTTAAGTAATGATGACAATAAAGTATATAGATTACAGGGTGGTATAGATAACTATAAACAAACTGTAGCACTAAATATAGAAGAAAGTAAGCAAATTGAATGTAATTCAAAGAAAATATTGTAATTCTTCTGTTAAATTCAAATTTTCATGTTCTGTAAATTCTCATAAATTTTAACATTAACCTGTAAGTAAAAGCGATGTTTGTCTGTTGAATAAAAATTTTATAATAATAATATTGTGAATTGTAATATTTGGTTTAAATATTTGGTTTTAATATTTGCTTTAAATAAAAAAGCGTTGTTTGTTCTGTCTTATTTACAATTATAGAGTACATTTATTCATTTTTTTCATCATTCAGTAAATTTAATTCTAATTCTGTACAAAACATTTCAAATTCACATTCATCTATATTTTTGTGAAATTTTTCTATTTCATTCTCTTGATAATTATTTCTATTAGGACAATTCTCTATTTCTTTTATTCTTTGTTCATAAACATAAATATTTGAATCTATTTCATTAAGTTTATTTTCTAATCTTTTTTCATCTATTTTATAATGGCCATATTGTAGTGAATTAATTGTATTGTCTTGTATAAGAACCTTTGTGTCTTTATGACTGAGAACTACTTTTTTACATTTAATTGTTGATAAAAGATGATTTTTAGATCTAATCATTGACATAGAGCCTACCACTTCCTCTTCCGAAAACAAACATTTTTTAAAACTATTAAAAGTTAATTGATCTATTGCACTTTTTTTAACACCCTTTGATTTTTTCACTGTTTTTTCAGAGCTGTCATTACTATTAGATGTTTTAAAGGCATACATTTTTGATCTCAAGCCAACAAATTCAGTCATAGGTCTTCCATTGAGTTCATATTTAAAAAAACCCAACCTTTTTTTATTGGCTTTAGGAAAATTATAGATACTAAGTAATTTATCAGAATAATCTGATGTATCAAACTTCATCTCAACATCATTCTGAATATCTTTATAAAAATTTTCAGTGTTAATAGTATATATAAAAGAATCTGTATCCATATTATTTAATTGAACATTTTCATTGTTTTTAGGTTTAATATATTTATAATGAAAATCATACATTTTCCATTTAGATAAATCTAATACAGCAAAACCTAAATATAAAGGTTTGTTGTACAACACATTTAATCCTTTCATTTGAAAGGCAAAGAAGTTTTCTGAAAACTGTTTGACACTATGGAAATTTGACTTTGAAATAAGAGATCTACCACAATGCCTTTTTGGACCAGAAGAATGGGATGGTGAAGCACTTTCCCATTCAGTAATTAATTTAATATTAACGCGCCTATCGACATTTTCCATTGTTTTTCCGTAGACAGCATTATTTAAAAGTTTAAAAAAATCGTTTTCAAATGTATTTTTTGCATTAGTTCTATGGAATGTATTCAAATCAATATATGTTTTTAGCCAAGGCTTCTGAAAGAAGCGAAGACCTCTATGAATTTAATCCATTTTCTATACACTGTTGAAGATTTTTATAATGAATTATATATTTTTCTTTATTCCTTAAATCAGCAATTAATTTTTTTTATTTTGTCTGACTTTGTTGGTAACTGATTATTACAACAAAATGGAAGATCATTATGTTTATCGTGCAATTTTAAAGGATATTTTAAATCTACCTCAAAAATGTATCCATATTCACTATCATCTGCAATCTCAGTAATGTTTATACTATCAAGTTCCCCCCTTGAAATCCATTCAAAACCTCCATATGGTAAAGATTGTGACATAGCCCAACCATATAAATTATTTGCATCCAAATAAATCAAATATGATGATTTTTGAGTACTATCAAAATTCTCAACATATTTATTATTTGCTTTAGCATATCTACATGTACATTGAACTAAGCCACCACGAATACCACTTTGAATAAATTTATACTGATCTATATCAATTTTAATCCAATTCAATTTTAGTACATTTTAACATAGCTTCCCATGATAATCCTGGTGTAGTGAAAAAATGTGCTGGATCAAGTGAATAAATTTTACTACAAAGTCTTCGAAAGTTTTCAAAGACATCAGACATTAATAAAACATCTGTTTTTAAATATAATTCTAAATAATCTTTAAGAATTTTACAAGAAAACTCATTCCATACCTTTTGTGCGTGAGTATAATTTTCAACTGACCATTCATTTTCGGTTAAGGAACTATAGAAAGCTTCTCTAGGAGGTAATTTACTTTCTTTTAATTTCTCAACTGAATCTAAATATTCATATGGAAATACACCCTTTCGTCGCATTAAGTTGAAATGATTTTCATTAGGGAAAAATGATCTTGTTATACACATTTGTTCACTATCTAGATTTGAAGCTAATGTATCTAATGCAGAAGGCATAAATCGAAACGAGTCTAGAAAACGGATTTCAAAGTTATCACCATTACTTAAAGTTATAGTTTTTGAAATTGATATATATTGTTCCTTATTTAATAGAATTACCTTTATTTCACCAGGTATGACTGCCAAATCTTTAATAAATAGATGGCAATCATACCTGGTCTAATTGTGGAAGAAAACAGGAATAAATTTTGGAACTGTATATTTTAAATTACACTCATTATGTGCTGCCCCTCTAAATTTTCCTGTGAAGTGACAGTGATCCCTAACTCTGTCCAATAAAAGAGGAGTGTTGCATATATGACAATTATTAGATTTTTGGAAATCATCTTCTTCAACATCTGACATTATTAAAGAAACAGGGTTTGAAATATAGTTTTCATATATAAAAGTTAAATTTTCTATTAGTGATAACAGGAAATTCATTCCCGAGTTAAATACAGTTTCTAAGACAAACTTATCTAAACTGTTATCATATGCACACTTTATATAGTATGCATATGAAACAGGTCTATGTATATTTATAATATTTAAATTTAATGTTTCGTTTTTATTAAGTGGTTGAAGGATGCATTCAAAGTCAGCGTAAACTGTGAATGGGACCATCACTTCCTTTTGAACATTTGTGTACCGTAAAGTGGCATCCTTCATGTTGGGTAAGCGCGAGACTTTTTTCCCACAGACTTCTGAATGCCGGTTGGCAGCATCTTCACTCAATGAGTAATTTTCGCAAATTTGACAGAACCATCTTTTTTTGGATTTGTCTCTCGAAACTTGAGAGGAAACCAAACTAAATAAATAAAGATAAACACAAGAAAAAAAAAAATTTTTTTTAAGTATGAAAGCTAATAAATATTATGAAATTTAAAAACAAAAACAAAAAGAAGATATAATAATGATAAAATTATAAAACAACTTACTTTGAGAGATTTTTAATCCAAGTATAGTGTGCTTTACATCCTTCCTCCAGTATCAACATATTTATATAATTTCTCCTCACTTCAGGAGAGTAAAATATAGGTCCGAATATAACTCCATCGTCGAATCCAAAAAGTGTAATATTTATATCTTTATTTATTTCCATAAATTTCGATACATCCGCAGGCTTAAGTGGAAATTGCAATCCAGTGAAATTTAGTGTAATCCCATTTACTTGAATGACTTCATCATTTATATTCACTTTATAGCTTGTGCATCTGTTCGCATTCTTATTTAGTTTACTTAATGCTGCGATTAAGCTCCATTTAAAACAATATTCATCATTTGTGTTTTTCACATTTATAATTGCTTTTTTAGCTTCTAAACAAGAGGGTAGTTTTATATAAGATGATCCTCTTAAAGGTGAATATTGATTAATATTCATCTCCAATCGAGTGAGATGAAGCAAAGTCCATCCACTATCCCTTTCTTGGAATTCTTCCATCCTCCCCAAAATTTTTTCCATGTGTTCCTTATATTCAACTTCAATATTGGAGTAGGCACTAGTTATTGTCATCTTACTTTGAAATGACTTTATTTCAATACATTCCTTTTCTTCCTTCAAAAGTCCGTACTCTCCAAAAAGTTCAAAATTTATTTTCACCGATGCATAACTTTCCAACAATGGATACAAGTGAGGTAGAAAAGCTTCTCCTGCTTCCTCCATAAATTGTGTTGGATAAATTACATCATTGCTAGTGTTTTCATATAGGTAGTGAACAATCCTGCCTTGGAATCCAGAACTGATTTTTTATACCCTTGCAGAGGGTATATTGATTGACGTTTCCGACCCCATAAAGTATATATATTCTTGATCAGCATGACTAGACAAGTCGATCTAGCCATGTCCGTCTGTCCGTCCGTTTCTACGCAAACTAGTCTCTCAGTTTTAAAGCTATCGGGCTGAAACTTTCCCAAAAGTCTTATATCTTTTGCAGGTAGTATATAAGTCGGAACCAGCCGGATCGGACAACTATATCTTATAGCTCCCATAGGAATAATCGGACAAAAAAATTAAAAAAAATTATATCTTTGGTGTTTTTTAGCATATAACCTCCTAAGCTTGGAACTAACATTTTTTAATTAGTTTTGAATTTTGAATTAAATTTTATCGAAATCGGACGACTTTATCATATAGCTGCCATAGGAACGATCGAAAAATTTGTGGAAAAATAATATGAAACAAATTATAGCTTCGGTGTTTTTTAACATATAACCTCCTAGGCTTGGAAATAACATTTTTTAATTAGTTCTGAATTTTGAATTTAATTTTATCAAAATCGGACGACTATATCATATAGCTGCCATAGGAACGATCGGAAAATTGGTAGGAAAATAATATGAAACAAATTATAGCATCGGTGTTTTTTGACATATTATCTTATACTATTGGGAATATCATTTTTTGTGTTTTTTTAATATAATAATTATAGCTGCAAGGGTATATAAGCTTTGGCTTGCCGAAGCTAACTTCCTTTCTTGTTTTATCCTTTTATCCCACTGGTTCAACAACATTCTTCTTGTGTTGCTCCGTTCGCAGATGATGAGCCCTCGAAATGTTACCCGATAGGGTAATGTTGCACTTTCCACAATACTTATTCATTTTTTTTTTGGTTTTGATTTTTTTTCGTTTTTGAAAGTATTGTATTGATAGGTGTACTTTTCACTTTGTTATACTTTACTTTTACTGTAAAGTATTTTACGTTTTATCAATTTGATAAGTTTACACAACACAAATCTGGGTAGTTCACAATTCACACAACCTTACTTTACACTTGGTAAAGTATTTTAATTTTTATCAATTTGATAATCTCGCACAAATCGAATTCGGATGGAACGTAAGTTAACACAACTTTACTTTAGCTTTGAATTACCGGAGGGTTCACACGACGATTCTAGATGGTTCGCTCAACTCAAATAGTTTTCTAAAACTGAACTACTTTCCAAATTTCTCCTTAACACATACATTTTTTGAAAACTTAGAAGGTAACCGTTTTCTCTTTCTATAAGCGCATGAGAAAAAATTTTCAAATATGATTAAAGAAAAACGTATTTGACTAAACAAACGATCTCATTTGTTTTTGTGTATTTTCTGTTAGGAACCACCACCACAAGCACCGCCACCACCAACATCCCTCTTACACTCCTACTCTTACTTTCCCATCTAATGCTCGCTAAAGAGGGGAGAGGTTACCGAACACACAACAAAAGTATGCGGTCTAATATCTCTCAAACCAACACCTTTTGACCACAAGACCGTAGCCAGGTGTCACCTACAACCCTAATTGAATCAACAAAACGCCCACGCATAACAAAACAACTTCCCTTCCTCCTCCTCCTCCGCCGAAATATAGTTTTACAAATTCATTTTTAGCGTGAGAAAAAGACAAGACAAAACAAGACATATAAAAACACCCCTCTCTCACACTCCTACACACCACTTTCTAACCTCATTAAGTGACCTGTGTGCAACCATGCTCATCTAACTAGGGTCAGCAACACCCCCCTTTTTGACTTAATTATGCTAATTAGGTCATTAGAACACCTGTGTGCAACCATGCGTGACTAATTAGGGTCACCCCCACCTCCTTTTTTGACATGATTAATTACCTAGAGTGCCGCACTGTTGTTGATCGGCAGAAGAACCATAGGGTTATCGAAACGAAATGGGAACTTCGAACAAAATACTTACCCGACTGAAGGGTAAATTGCCGTAAAGCTCGCCTGGTTGCTAAAGGATTCACCCAACGCGAAGGCATTGACTATGATGAGACCTTCTCCCCAGTGTCCAGAATGAGCTCGATTCGAATTGTAATAGCTCTAGCTGCGGAACTCGGACTGGATCTTCATCAATTCGACTTCAACAGTGCCTATTTGAATGGAGATATTGAGCGTCAGCGTCCCACCTGAATTCCAAGAAATCTTGACAGCTAAAGAGAAAAAAAATGAATGGACCTTAAAAGGTGTGTAAGCTAAAAAAGGCTCTATATGGCCTAAAGCAGAGTGGACTCCAGTGGTACAAAAAGCTAGATAGTAAACTCAAAGAACTGAACCTTAAGCCACTCGCCGCCGACAAATGCGTGTACCTGAAAAATGAACAAAACGGAATCCTGATCGTATCGCTTTATGTAGACGACCTCATAATTGCGACCAATAATACCCAAATGCTTTTACAATTGAAGCGCGAATTGTCCAACAAGTTCCAGATGAAAGATTTGGGTAAGCTATCGTATTGCTTGGGCATCGAATTTAAACAAAAAAAAGACAAAACAGAGTTTACCATGGGTCAGCCAAAATATATCGCAGATATTCTCAAACGGTTCAATATGGAGAATTGTAAGCCCGTGAATACACCATTCAACACGAATGAGAAATTTTCAAATGAAATGTGTCCAAAACCTGAAGACGAGAAAGAAGATGTTTCCAACGTGCCGTATCAGAGTTTAGTAAGAGCCCTAATGTAGTTGGCAGTATCAACGCGCCCTGATATTGCATTTGCAGTGAGTGCACTGAGTCAATACAATACTAACTTTGGAAAACAACATTGGATTGCTGCGAAAAGGGTATTACGTTACCTAAAAGACACTCAGAACTATTGCCTGGTTTACAAACGAGTACAAACGAAGTGGCAAACACCTTGTATGCTACGCCGATGCTGACTGGGCCGCCAACATTGATGATCGCAGATCTTTTTCAGGTTTTGCTTTTAAGTTCGCAGGTGCAGCAATATCCTGGGAATG
The DNA here is from genome assembly GCF_014743375.2 of Drosophila subpulchrella. Lineage (NCBI taxonomy): Eukaryota > Metazoa > Arthropoda > Insecta > Diptera > Drosophilidae > Drosophila > Drosophila subpulchrella. The sequence continues at coordinate 125,581 of NW_023665473.1, read as the reverse complement.
CCGAAAGCAACGGACCGAACTATCGATAGTATAGTCATCGTATAATGTAACTTCTCTAACGATTGTCTTCTTCCTCTTCTCGGCCCACCGCTATCGCCAACGAGTGTGTAAAGCTTAATCTCTGTATCAATTATCCTAAATAAAACTATTATTCACTACTCAAGGTAAATTACAACAGTCCGTAACATAAATTCACTGCTCGGACAATATAAAAATCAAAAAGGAAGGGCGACCCCAATCAGGATCATCATTCAAAATAAGAACGACCCCAACAGGCTCAAAAAAACAACGAGAAGAAAAAAATTAGGAGGACGATTCGTGAGCGATACTATCTTTTTTTATTATTATTATTATATATTTTTTATTATTATTATTATATAAGAAATTTGTAAGAATGGAAATATAAATATACAAAGTGGAAGAGTTAATTTCTGAATTCGAAAAAGTAAATTTTGAATTAAATCCATTAAAGGAGGAGATCGTTAACTTAAGATCGCAGCTTTCTCACAAAATTAAAACGGTTGAGGATTATCAGATAGAGATTGAAAACCCAATATCAAGTGCGACACATCTTATGAGATCATCAAATCTGTTGGGGAATATGGGCTGAAGTAGCCATGGGGCAATATGCCAGAGGGAGTGAAAGATTTAATTCTGCCTTATCTATATTACGAAACAAAATCACAGGAGTGGCAAACGATGCCTTAACCCATAACGGTACGGAATTAAATTTCGATGCCATAATGGCCAGACTTGACTTTGTCTTTGGCGACAAACGACCAATTCACATTATTGAACAGGAATTAAGTGTATTGAGTCAGGGAAAATTATCCATAATGGATTATTATGGTACAGTTAATAGAAAATTAACTCTTCTAATTAATGAAACTATTATAACCTACGGTAGAAACAAACCGATAACAGCAGAAATGAATGAGAAACATAGGAAGACAGCTCTTAGAGTTTTCATTACCGGCCTCAAAGGCCAAATTTCAGATACTACTTTCTCAATGAATCCACTTGACCTACCAAATGCAATGGTCATAGTTCAGGAATTGAAAAGCAACAACATGAGGGCTCATTTCGCAAATAGTTTCTCAACTACTCAGAGAAAACATAGCGAGCCAAACTCTAGTGGAAATGGACAAACACATTTCAACCACAAGACAAGACAGCAAAACAACAGTTAGAAACAATTATAATTTAAGGTTTAATCATGACAACAACCAGAACAAAAATACTTATGGTTATTATAATCAGAAAAAAATAATTCTTGGAACCAGGGTAGATTATAACCAACAAAATCAGTGGAACACCTATAGGCAGCCACAAAATAAGCCGGAACCAATGGAGTTAGACGAGTCTATCCAGGTTCAGAATAGGGCTAACAACGGCTATGATCAAGGCTATAATAAATATCAAACTAATAATTATAGATCAAACAAAAAAATTTGAAACCCAGAACACTCAGCAAGGCCAAGCCCAAAATAAAAGGGTACCAACTGGAACTGTTAACCAACCGGCTAACAAGACGATGAGACTAAATAACATTGAGGAGAACCATTTTTTAGACAAAAGTCAGGAGTAGGCTTACCCTTCTTAATTAGAAATGACCCGAAAATAAATAAGAAATTAAAAATATAAATTGACACTGGGGCAACCTCGTGTTATATAAGAACAGGAATTTAAAAAAATAAGAAAAAGCTTCCAATATACAAAAGAGTATCCACAGTGAATGGATATTCAATAAATAAATATTATCATATGATAACTATTTTTGATACGCGATGTAAAATATATGGTAGAACCTGAGTCTCAGAGGTCTTCATGTTTTGGGCATGCCTAAGTGTTGATTCTCGACTTCTTTCAGACATATTAGCTGACTTAATTGTATCTACTGCAGTTGACACAAATTCTTCAGTTCTAATTTGGGCAAGTTTTAGGGAGTTGTAATGGTTTAGGTCAGCATTAGAATAGAATATGTGAATTGCATCGTCAGGAACATCGGTTACTGGAAGAACTCTTATCCTGAAAAGCTCAATATCTGCATCTGTCATGTTGGCTTCAGACATATTATTCAAAGCCAAAGCAAAAGCGTGGTCGTCACGTTGCCGCATTATTTCCGTTAGCTCGAAAAACTTAAAGTTATTCCAAAGGTTAGCTCCTGCCAGAATATTATAGGGATTAGATGTATTTTCTGCGAATATCCAACGATCTCCAACTGGGCTAAGCTGCTTCAGATCTCCAAACACTATTATAGACTTGCCCCCAAAACTTACATCTTGACTTCTAAAAATTTGACAAAGTCTTTGATCTAAGTATCCAAGAATTTTTGATTCTACCATCGAGATTTCATCTATAGTAGTATAAACTGCTATATTTATAAACACACTTTATTAAACTTGACCGTTCTCCTTCACTTCTTATTTGCAATTGCCCGGTTTTTACAAAGCGTCGGTTTTACATTCGATTACTTGAAGTTGGTTGCGATCAATATCGATACTTAACATTTTAGCAGAGTTGCCAGATTTGACACTTTACAACAGGAGATACTTTTAGATGCTAACGACTATTAAACAGCTAGTTGTTAAATTCAAATACTAGTTGCTATACATTTACATTAAAGAGTTATACTTAATTATACTTATATCCAGTCACTTATCCTACTACAATTCGGCCATCCTGACTGGTTGATCACCTGATCAAGACATATTGATTTAGAAGTTATGCTTATTTTATCTTTATAATACATGGTAACATAAGTTTCATTTTCTTGATTTAAATTACATTTTTATTTTTGTTTTTTAATTTTTTTACACTTTATCCAATGTCTTAAATTTTGCGCACTCCAAACACCTAGATAAGGACTTCGTGCTAATTGAAACCCTTCGACGTCTTTTAATAAAAATCTGTCATTGCGCATCGCTTTTGCAATCACATATAGTCCTTTATGTTTGGGAATCAGTTCCCTAGCAGTCCCAACAGTCGAGTCCAAATTCTTCACCATTACATAGTCTCCTTTTTTATACCCTCTAGCCCTTACACGTTTCTTATTATACAATTTTTCATTATAATCTTGAACTTGTTTTTGGTGGGTCGCAGCTTTTTTTCTTATCTGTGCTAAACAATCTAATTTTGTATTTTCATTTATGTCCTCTAGCTTTTCCTTAAGTTCATCAACAATATTTCCTTTTTGTTCTACTCCAAATAGCATTTCACTCGGAAGATGCTTTATACTTCTGTGCAACGTATTATTAGGAGCATGTTATATTTTATCTATAACATTGTCCCAGTTTACACCTTTACTTTGATCAACTAATTTTGCTATCATCGGTCCAAGGCTCCTGTTAATCCTTTCGACTTGACCATTGGCCTGTGGTGAGCCTGTGGCTATCTTGATATGCTTCACATTATACTCTTCCATGAATTCTTCGAAGTCCTTAGACGTAAAACAACTACCGCGATCTGAAATAATGCATTTTGGACGACTGTATGCCCTAAAGTAATCTTTTAATGCCGTTATTACTTCCCTTGTACTTGTTGATTTAGTTGAATAGAGTCTTACAAATTTCGTAATTCCGTCAACTACCACAAAAATATGATTTTTTGCCCTCGATGAGACTACTGGACCATAATGGTCAATGTGTATTAACTCGAATGGTTTGCTTCCCTTGGGAATACAGTTCAAAAAACCTTCTCCTTTACCTGATTTTAAACAATTTTCTATATGCGCAACGCATATTTGGAAACCAATCCGTTTTTGAAATTATGTCCATCATTTTATCTCTTCCTACATGTCCTATTTCGTTATGGTATTTATATAGTACCTGATCTTCCATTTCTTCTGGCACGTAAGATAGTATCCTATTGTCATTTGCTTTTCTGTACACTACACCATTTCTCATTTCAAATAATTTAAGTTCAGCTTTCTCTAACACGGTTTTAAGCTTCTTAATTCTTAAATCTTTTCCTTGACAAATGACTAAATTTTCCTCAAAACTGTTGTTTTCCACTATTAGAATATTATTATACCTGCTGAGAGCATCCACATATTGCATTTTGTTTCCAGCCCTGTGACATATCTCAAGATCATAGTTTTCTATCTCCAAGACCCATCTTGATATCTTCGGTTTAAGTTCTGCCTTATTCAGTGTTAACTTAAGTGCAATACAGTCGGTTACCAGTCGTACATGCTTTCCTTGCAAATATATCCTAAATCTACGAAGAGCATAAGTAACTGCCAAAGTCTCGAGTTCAAAACAAGGAGGATCGCTATAGTCGAGTACCTCGACTATCAGATACCCGTTACTCAGCTAAAGGGATCAAAGGAAAATGGAGATATGCAAGCAGCAAATGCGCCACCTACCGGCGGTAGACAGATTTAAGCGTTGTGGGCGTGGCAATGTAATTCTGTATCGTCTTTGTAATTATATAACGCTAGTACTGGTAACTCAATAAGTTTTTCCTTTAGACTGAGAAAACAATTCATTTCTTCTTCACCAAATTGAAATGGTTTGTCTTTCCTTAACAGGTCGTACAAAGGTTTTGCTATTGTAGAGAAATCCTTTATAAACCTTCGAAAATATAAAGAAAGTCCCAAAAAACTTTGTACTGCCTGCACCTTGGAGGGAACTGGACAATTTTTTACGGCTTCAATGCCTTTATCGTCTGCTCTGATGCCATTCTCGGAAATCAAAAATCCTAAATACTTTATATTTGATTTCAAAAACTCACATTTATCCATTCTGAGTTCTAATCTGTTCTGTGTAAGCCTTTTAAAAATTTCTTCTAATGTTTCCAAATGCTCATTAATATCTTTGCTGGCGACCATTTTATTATCCATGTACACTACTACTTTGTTGTTTCTAATCATGTCATCGAAAATTTTATTAACAAAACGTTGAAAAACAGCCTGTGCGTTTTTGATACCCATTGGCATTCTTAAAAATTCGAATTGTCCTAGTGGTGTTACGAATGAAGTATATTTGATAGATTCTTCATTTACAAAAACATGAAAATATCCATTTTTAAGATCTAACTTTGAGAATACTTTTTTGTCAACTAATTTATCTAATAAATCATCGATGTGTGGCAGTGGGTAGTTTCTTTTTGACTAATACTATCGGAGATGCAAATTCTGATTCGCTTGGTCTTATTATCTCGCTTTTCTAATATTCGTCAAGTCATTTTTGAAGCTTATCCTTTTCTTTATATGATAATCGTCGAGGACTACAACTGAAAGGTTTTGCATTATCTAGGCATAGCTTCATTTCTGCTCTAATCATTGGCTTTTCAGGTCTAGTTGCTTTTACATAACTGTTTTCAATTATTTTCAAGAAACAACATTTAGGGTATTCAATTGCGTTGCAAACGTTTGAAAAGTGTAAAAGTGTAAGCAGTTCCAACAACAATTTCCATACAAAATAGTTTTCAAGGCCTACAACACCCCAGCCTATGTATATGTCGGAGATGTATAAGAAGAAAGAAAATGTAAGGGAAACTGTAAAGCATTAAGAAAGAGAAAGAATAAAGAATAAAATAAACTAGTCATTAGGTTATTTGTGGTTCCTTTTAATTGCACAATTGCTGAGAGCGTGGACTGAGAACGAGAGAGAGTGTCGTCTCAGCCGAGTGTGGAGCGGTCATGGTCTAGGTCAAGGACTCTGAGAGAGAGAGAGAAGAACCAAAAAGGAATTGCATATGAGAGAGAAAAGAAAGGAATTTGCAATTGGATGAGGCAATACCTTTTGACGTGTGTCAGAAGAAGCCGGCAGAAGGAAGCCGACTTCACTTTGCTTTTGAAGAAGACGTTGACCGCGACTCACTACGCAACTGCAGCAAAAATGCAAGAAGGAGACCAGCAAATGTCTCAGCCCCTGACGTATACAAATCTGCTGTACTTGTGTAGAAATAGGGGTTTAATAATGGGTAGGAATTTTATCTAAAATACTAAAAATATACTGAAAAGTTGGTGAATTGTAGGCTGGCGGCTTTCCTGGGTTCTTTTCGAATTGTGGTAGGGAAATTCCTGGATGCAATGTGCAGGGCACAGAAAAAAAACTGACTTCAACTTCGTTTCACTTGAAATTCAATTTATTAGCCGCAGCGTGGGCTTTCTTGGAGTGGTAACTTAGAACTGACAGCTTGAGCTTAAATCTAATGTTAGGAGAGCGGGGGTGGAGACTGTTACCAGTCCGAGAGCGAGATGAGAGCCCATCTGGACGTAACTGCTCTCGTCTGTTAACCACTAATCGTTCACAGTAGCGCCTTCTTGGCGCGGACATTCTCCCCCCCTTGCGACGACAAACGTAGCAACCAAATCAGACCTCGTCGGGCACCTTAAGACTGTCGACATGATCCGGAGACAATCCAGCCCAACACAGTGCTTTGTGCCACAGGCAACCCCTCATCCAGATTCAGGAACCCGGGCTGGATGACGTCACGACACACGTCCGAGCCCAACACAAGGGATATAGTCGCCGGTCGATGAAATTGTTCGTCAGCGAGGCGGATATCGTTGAACTTAGCGCGAACATCGTCGGCTAGGGCGCGGATTGGAGTGCGAGTGCGGAAGTTGGGTCTAACGTTCAGCACCACGTCGATTCTGAAGGTGCCCGTCCGTGACCTTATCGTCGCCGAACAGACCGTCTCGTCTCCGACGCTCGTAGTGGAAAGGCCGAACGCCGCGGCCAGCGGCCGGTCGATGGTGCTCACTGGTGTGCACGGGTCGATCAGGGCCCCCGCCTCGTACTTATTGGTTCCCGTGTCGAGAACCACGATGGCCGTCGGGATGATTGGCACACTCCGATGCTGCAACAGAGACGCCACAGATGGAGCTGCAGTTGGCTGGTCGAACTGGTCTGAACACCGGGAATGGTTCCGCGAGCATGGCGTTGGACTTGGCGAGCGTAAACCGGAAGCTGAAGGTCGTGGTGACGTCATCAAAAGTCGGAGCGGAGAAATTGATCGGCAGCGCGAACCGGAAGATTCGCGCAAATGGAGCAGCGTGTGGTGGTCCTGCCCACACTTTTTGCACGTGTCTCCGCTGCGACATACTCCTTCGGAATGCTGGTGGGCCAGGCAATTTGCACAATATTTATTTATGATAACGGCGCGGAGCCGCTTTTCAGTGCTGAGCCTCAGGAAACGGTGGCACTTCCGTAGAGGATGGATTCCCCGACAGACTCGGCAGCGGTAGGATCGAGTACCTCGTGAACGTCTGTCGTCCAAAGTTTGGACACTGCGAGGACGTGGAGCCATGGTTTTAATGCTTCAATAATAACAAGAAAGGAAGTTAGCTTCGGCAATCCGAAGCTTATATACCCTTGCAGCTATAATTATATTAAAAAAACACAAAAAATGATATTCCCAATAGTATAAGATAATATGTCAAAAAACACCGATGCTATAATTTGTTTCATATTATTTTCCTACCAATTTTCCGATCGTTCCTATGGCAGCTATATGATATAGTCGTCCGATTTTGATAAAATTAAATTCAAAACTCAGAACTAATTAAAAAATGTTATTTCCAAGCCTAGGAGGTTATATGTTGAAAAACACCGAACCTATAATTTATTTCATATTATTTTTCCACAAATTTTCCGATCGTTCCTATGGCAGCTATATGATATAGTCGTCCGATTTCGATAAAATTTAATTCAAAATTCAAAACTAATTTAAAAATGTTAGTTCCAAGCTTAGGAGGTTATATGCTAAAAAACACCAAAGATATAATTTATTTTAATTTTTTTGTCCGATTATTCCTATGGGAGCTATAAGATATAGTTGTCCGATCCGGCTGGTTCCGACTTATATACTACCTGCAAAAGATATAAGACTTTTGGGAAAGTTTCAGCCCGATAGCTTTAAAACTGAGAGACTAGTTTGCGTAGAAACGGACGGACAGACGGACAGACGGACATGGCTAGATCGACTCGTCTAGTCATGCTGATCAAGAATATATATACTTTATGGGATCGGAAACGTCTCCTTCACTGCGTTGCAAACTTCTGACTGAAATTAATATACCCTCTGCAAGGGTATAAAAAAGAGATAAGCGCATTTAGGATTAATTGTGAATGGATTTTGAAGCATGAGGACAGAAGGCACTACTGTGGAAGAGCGGAGGTTGCCTGGGCCTCCATAGGAAGAAGTACTAGCTTGTGGATGGGACGCGTTATAGTCCCTCGAGCGGTAAGGATTTCGACTACGCGAACTCTACTATCGGCCCCTGAAAAGACAGATACAACTCTGCCGAGCCGCCAGTCGTTTGATGGCATATTGTCTTCCTTGACGACCACCATATCATCGACTTGGATATCTCTGGAAGGGTTCTGCCACTTATTGCGCTTGTGAAGTTCCTTTAAGTACTCCTCTTTCCATCGCGCACTGAACTGCTGATGCAGGGCCTTTAAGTGTTGCCAGCGATTTATAATCGACTTAGCTTCGCTCTTAATTTCGGGTTCAGCTGTGGAAAGCAACGGACCCCCAATCAGAAAGTGACCTGGCGTCAATGCCAACAACTCAGCAGGATTTTCGGACATGGGAGATAGCGGCCTGGAATTCAGGCATGCTTCAACTTTGGCTAGAAGAGTGGAGAACTCTTCAAACGTATACTTCCGACTTGACGTCGACTTGTAGAAAAGTGCCTTGAAGCTTTTCACTCCAGCCTCCCACAAGCCACCCATATGTGGAGCTCCTGGAGGAATGAACCGCCACAAGATCCCCTTATGGCTATAGGTATCAGTCACAAACTCCTTGATCGTCTGCATGAAATCCCGAGAAAGTAGAGTCGCTGCCCCCACAAAGGTTTTGCCATTATCCGAATGGACCCGCTGAGGACACCCTCTTCTCGCTACGAATCGGGCAAATGCCGCGAGGAACTTCTCGGTTGTCAGGTCGGACGTAGGCTCTAAATGGATAGCCTTTGTGGAGAAACACACAAACACGCATACATATCCCTTGGTAATAAGGCATGCTCTGCCTGTTCTTTATCTCAAACGGGCCTGCATAATCAATGCCCGTATATGTAAATGGCCTGGAGAAGGAAACTCGATCGGTAGGAAGATCGCCCATCAATTGCGTCTGTACTCTTTTCTTGTAAATAGTGCACACCTTACAGGAGTTTAGCAGATCTTTTACCAGATTCTTGATTTTAGGAATCCAATACTTCGATCGGATGAGGCGTACCACTAGTTGGTTGCCTCCATGCAGGGAAATCTGGTGTGAAAAAAGGACGAGCAGACGAGCTAGTCGACAGTTGTAAGGCAGTATAATAGGATGCCGCTCGTCATACTGAAGCGCTGTTGAGGCTGTAATGCGACCACATGCCCTTAACAGGCCTCGCTGGTCTAGAAATGAATACAGGTTGGCTATCGGGCTGGAAACTGGAATTGGACGCTTATCGTTTAGGAATTTAAGCTCCTGGGTATATTCCTCCCGCTGGACATATAGAATCAAGGCTCTTTCGGCTTCTCGGACTTCTTCCATGGTAGGCCGGTCAGCTGGGCCCCTCGGCATCTTGCGGCAGCGTCGAGTGAACCGTAACACGTACGCAAGGACCCGCAGAGCCTTGTCCAACTTGGAGAACCGTTCCAGAAAATCTTCGGCTGGGGCCTTTGCGAAATTGACCTTCAGAGCACGCTGCTCTATGTCTGTGACTGGAGGTGCAAGCCCCAGTGTTGGCCACTTGTCTTTTGGCTGTTGTAACCAATCCGGTCCCTCCCACCAGAGTTGGCAATGAACCAGCTCCCGCAGCGACACGCCTCGACTGGCTAGGTCCGCGGAATTGTGCTGAGATCGCACATGCGCCCAATGCTCAGCGCTAGTCACCTGAGTAATCTTGGTCACTCGGTTGGCTACAAACGTGGTCCAGTGGCATGCCGGTTTATTCAACCATGCGAGGACGATGGTGGAATCATTCCAGCAGAAAATGTCGGAATTGGAAATTGGCATATTCGGAAGGATAGCTGCGATCATTTCTGACAACAACACTGCCCCACACAGCTCGAGCCGTGGAAGGGACACCGTTTTAACAGGGGCGACTCGGGTTTTGGCGGTAAGCAGACGTGTCATAATGTTATGGCCTACTTCAACCCGCAAGTATATTGCGGCCCCATATGCCTTCTGCGACGCATCACAAAAACCATGATGCTCTACCTTTACCTCTGGTTGGAAACCAACCCACCTTGGAATACGGATCTGTTCAAGCTCGGAATAGCTGCGCAAAAATTCTTGCCATCTTTGGTTCATTTCTGCGGGGATATTTTCATCCCAGCCCAACTCTTGCAACCAAATCTCTTGCATAAAGATTTTTTAGCGGACAATAAACGGGGACAGCCATCCGGCTGGGTCAAAAAGTTTCGCGATTTGGGAAAGAACCTCTCTTCGTATAAGTAGATTCAATCGAAACTGGCGGTGGGACAAAATAGAACTCATCCGAGGTCGCATTCCACCGAACACCAAGTGTTTTGGCAAAACTTTCGGAATTCAGGTCACGAAAGTCGTCGTGGAGTAGGTGCTCGTTTGGGATATCTTCGAGTATGCTCTTCTGATTAGCTGTCCACTTTCATAATGGGAACCCGGCGCGGTTAAAAGCGTGGTGAAGCTCGCTGATCGCAAGTTGAGCCTCTTGAATGGAATTGGCCCCTGCCAGAACGTCGTCTACGTACATAAAATGCCGAACAATATTGCTTGCTTTAGGGAAGTCCTTTTCTACGTCATCTGCCAATTGTTGGAGTACGCGGAGTGCCAGAAACGGTGCACAGTTGACACCAAAGGTGACGGTTTTTAGCTCGAAATCGCTTACTTCTCCTTCTTTATTCCGGAATAAAATTCTTTGGAACGGCGTATGCTTGGGATCGACCCAGATCTGACGGTACATGTTTGTAATGTCTGCACTGAACACGTATTGGAAATAACGCCACTTCAAGATCTGAATGGTTAAATCAGATTGTAGGACTGGGCCAGCATCAAGAATATCGTTCAAGCTTGTCCCATTTGCTGAAGGGCTAGAAGCATTGAATACCACGCGAAGTTTGGTGGTGGTACTCTCAGGTTTGACCACCGCGTGGTGTGGAAGATAATATCTTGGAGAATCGTAAGACTGGGGGACTTCTCTCATGTGACCCAGATCCAAATACTCTTGAATGACTGAGTCATATTGCTCCTTTAATGGAAAGTCTCTTTTCAAACGGTTTTCATTTCTAAGAAACTGAGCTAGGGCAATGGATCGCGAGTGCCCCAATTTGGATCCGAAATTTTCGGGTTCGCGAAACGGTAAAGTTACCACGTATCTACCGCTTGCGTCTCTAGTGGTGGTATGGAGAAAATTGCTCTCGCAATAGGAATCGGATTCTTTTAACCTCTTAGTTGGTACGTTCTCCACCTCCCAAAACTTAGTGAGAAGTTTTTCCAAGCCCCTGTAACTCGTTTCGGTTATCTGGGTCGTGAAAGCTGATACCCGCTTTTGGCTAGATGACCGAGCAACTGGGCCGGTAAGCACCCAGCCGAAAATAGTTTCCTGACCCAGGAGAGAACCGCAAATGTTTGTGCGCGTGCCGCTTAGCAACACGGACGGTAAAATGTCGGCTCCGATCAGAACATCTATCTGGGAACTCTCTAAAAATGTTGGATCTGCCAGGGGAATGGCAGGTAAATCAATCAACGCATCTCGTGGGATTGGGTAAGATGGTAGCTTTCCGGCCAATTCCGGCAAAACGTAAGCTGCGGTTTCTAGCTGAAGGCCTGGCTTATTAGGGGCTCGAATCGAAAACTTGCAGAGCCTGGTCGCCTGAGCGGAAACGGTCTGATTTAAGCCCGAAACTTGGGCTTGGATATGGCGGAATGGCAACTTTATCAGATTGAACAGGCGTTCCGTAATAAACGTAGCCTCAGAACCCGAGTCTATCAGAGCGCGAGCCCTGTAGTTCATTCCCAAGTGGCATATGTCAATAATGGCCGTGCCTAGCAAAACCGCTCTAGCACCGGTTGCTAAATAATTCTGCACACTAGGCAAATTTTCTGAACCGTTGGCGGCCCCCTGTACAGCTGGATTTTGTGGGCCTGCTGAAGAACTAATCGCGGAAGTTGATCCCCGGCAATTGGTGTTGCCTTTATGCAACAGTGTATGATGCCGTGCTCGACATGTGAAACAGCTGTGAGTGCTGGTACATTCACGTAGCTGGTGGCCTCTCGCGAAACAATTTAGGCAAAGCTGCTTTTTTTTGATGTAGTTCGTTCGTGCATCCACAGACAACTGGAGAAAACGCTGGCATAAGCGCACTGGATGACTCTCTTTTAAGCACAGATCGCAATTCTTTGGTTTTGTGACCACCTTAGCTTCGAAGGAGTTCAGCTTCCTGGAAACGGGTTGACTCTTAGCGTTAGAGTGATTGTTGGTGCTGGGTTTCATATCCTCAATCGCCTCTAGCGTTCGGTACCTGTCGCTAAGAAACGTGTTCATTTCATCTCAAGTCGGAATGTCGGATTTGGATGAAAGGGACTGCTCCCATAAGGAGAGGGTCAATTTTGGTAATCTGCTGGCGCACAGAAATACCAGGAGACAGTCCCAATTCTCTGTGGAAATGTTGGAATGAGCCAGCGCTATCAAACACCCTTGGATTGTGCTCTGCAGGTCTTTCAAAGCCTGGCCAGATTCTGAACTTACGGAACTCAAATTAAAAAGAAGTTTGAGTTGGCTGTTTACTAGCAGCCTCTTATTTTCGAAACGATCTCGAAGCGCTGCCCATGCTGAATCGAAACCCTCATTTGTGAGAGGGGACTTGGCTACGATTGCCTTAGCCTCGCCGCTAGTTTTAGCGTTGAGATGAAAAAGTTTTTCGACCGATGTCAACCTATAGTTGTTGACATAAACTGCTGTAAAAAGATCCCTAAATGTTGGCCATTTCAGATAGTCACCTTCGAATACTTCAGTATCGCATGGCGGTAACCGGCACCCAGATGGAATGTAAGTGGACTGATTATTGGTGCTCGTGGGCGGATGCTGAGAGTTGGCTCGGTCGATAAGCTCACTGAGCTGAACCGCTAGCTCCTCGTACACCGAATAGCAATATTCATATTTTCGGTGCAGAGTCGCCAGAATCTCTTCCGCCCCTTCAGTCGTAATGCTGGAAATCGTGTCTAGACACGCTTCAAATTCTTTCTCGGCTTTGTCCCAGAGTGAGCGGACTTGTTCCTTACGGACCTTGCAGGTGTGGACGGACGGAGATGACGACCCTGGAGTTTCAATCGTCGCTCTGAAATGGCTCATACGGTCGGACACCGTGATGAACCGCGCGAGGGCTGCAAATGCAATTTCGTTACTCATTTTTTCCTGAGAACGAGTTGCTAGCGACTTTACGGACTTGGTCTGGATTTGTGGTCTAACCTTTGGCGTGAGCGGACTCAGAGACGATCGTTTCTGATTGCTCGTAGGAACGGACAGCGTCTTGTCGTCTTCTTGGATGGCTAAGGATGTTTCGCTCTTTGCCTTTGTGATCGACTTTGGGGCTATTGGGCTTGGACCTGGCATTCCAGAACTCCGATTATCTGGGCCGCCCTTGTTGCTTTGTAAAAATTAGACCCGCCCGGAAAAGTCTGTCCTTGAGTGTGGTCACACTGTTGCGGATCACCGGATTGGATTCCAAGAGAAAAAACAAAAAAAAGAGACGAAAAATCGTATGGAATTAATTTAATTTGATTTACAAAAAAGAAAACTAAAAAAAATTAATATTTCGCAGTGGCTTCTCCGTTTTTCCGTTACGGCAATTGCAAGCAGTCCGCTTGTGTTCGCTGCGGAAATGAGCGCTAGGAATAGGAAAATAAATATCATGCAAATTCTGGAAAGGCGTGTCGTGTTGATGGGTTCGGTGGAATCAGGTTATTTTGATTTTTGGTAATATTGTTATACATAATCGATAATCGATTTAGCGTCGCTTGTGAACGGTTGTGTTTGCTCTTGTGCTCTGAATTTTTGTCTATTCTGTGATTTTTTGCGAGTGTTTTGTGTTTGTAAATTTCTGGTAGACTTTTGGTGTGTTATTCTCTTGTCTCTCTCTCTCTTTCTCTCTCTCTTGCTTGCTTTACATTGTAACTGTTCCTGCGTAAAGTTGTCAGTGTCCCACAAGCAACGCTCAATCGATAGAAGATTTATTCTCTCGTGCTCTCTTACATTTAAAATAATACGCGATCTCGCGCTCATATTTGTTTTCGTGTTTTGTGCCTTTGTGGTTTTGGAATTTGATCCCAGTGCCAAATTTACTTGAGGTATTTTTCATATATTATTTTATTTTATTTCATTTCCTTTAAATGGCTCTTGTTTGCTCAAAGAAAAATTGTACTTTTTCGTCTTCAATGAAGACCTTTTTATTTTCTGCTGGCTCTGCGAATCGATGATGCACGTTAAATGCTCAGGATTTACTGGTAGAGTCAAAGACTTCATTGATCAAAATTCTGGACTCATGTGGTCATGCGGATCCTGCAAGGAAATGGTTGTTGAGATGAGCGGCTTTATGAAGCAGACTCGAGACAGCCTTTTGAATCTCTCTGGTGCTTTTAAACAGCTCAATGAGGGGTTCAATTCCGTTTGTGCCCAATTTAATAATAAACAATTACTAACTGAGTCGCCTAAACGTAAAAAAACCAACTTAGCGGCAGTTAATACGGTCACGGTATCCACCCCAAATCCGAACTTGGTGGCTGCAGCAGTCTCTGTTAACACTGTGGTAAGTGAACCTACTGCGCCTATGGATACAGCTGTTTCAGGTGAAGTCACTGCTTCTCGAAGTCGGGTGGTAAAGAAACCTTCAGTGCCGGCTACGGTGCCGACCGTACCTATAGGTACAGAAGTTACTGTTTCTGGATCTCAGCTTAGTGAGGTGCAATCTGCTGCTGGGGGACGTAAGAAATTATCAGTTGTTCCACATAGAAAATAATTATTTGTTTCGAGATTCACCCCAGATAGCACATCTGAGGATGTTTTGGAATTTATTCGTGAAAAATTCCCATCCGAGAATATTTCAGTTGAACAATTTAGATTTTCATATGCTCGTAGTATATCGTCTTTTAAAATATTTGCTCCGCCTGATGTGTTTAAGGTACTACTTTCTGAAAGCTTTTGGCTTAATGATGATTTAGTAATAAAAGAATTTGTTCCCAATAAACCGAGAACAAATAACAGACCTTCCACTGCGCCAAAAAACTAAAAAGTTTATTTTTGGCTTATCAAAATGTTAGGGGACTAAATATGAAGCTACCCAAGCTTTATGCTGACTCCTCTGCATTTACTGCTGATATTTTGGCTTTTACGGAAACTTGGCTGAAACCAGAGATATCTGACAATGAAGTTCTGTCTAACAATTTTAATGCCTATAGGACCGATCGCTCCTCACGTAGGGGAGGCGGTGTGCTGATTGCCGTTAGCACCAGCCTAACATCCGAGAGAATTCACTCTGTTACTCCTAATGAAATTGAATTTGTTAGTGTGAAAGTTTCCTTGCAATCATTCTCAATATTTGTTACATGTTCCTATATTCCACCTGGCTCTGATTTAATAATTTATGAGCACCACCTGTCTGCGATAAAATCTGTTCTATCCTTTCTTTCTAACAGTGACCTTTTGATTGTTTTGGGTGACTTTAATCTCCCTGATATTTCTTGGTCTCCTCCTACTGACTCACTAGTCGCTATACCTCTATCCGCCCATGATTTTGTAGATGGTCTTCTAGAATAATCGTTACAGCAAGTAAGCTTTATACGGAATTCATTAAATAGACAACTAGATCTCGTGTTTGTTTCAGACCCGTCTGAAGTCACGGTATCTAGAATTGACGCTCTTGTTGTACCTGAAGACCGATATCATCCAACAATGGAATTGACAATCTGCCTCCCATGCGTTGATACCCTCTCTCCTTTAGTTTCTCAAACTAAAGTGAGATGTTTCCGAAAATGTAACTATAAAAAACTTAACGACATGATTTCTCAATATAATTGGACAGAATTGTACAATTGTATGGATATTGAAAGTGCCACTGAACACTTCTATATAGTGTTAAATACCTTTTTTAATGAATGCGTTCCTGATAGGTTTCCTTCAAAGACAAACAGGCCACCTTGGTTTACCAATGCGCTTCAAAGACTTAAAAACCTTAAGACAAACACTTATAAAAAGTATAAGAAATCGGTAAGCCATCTGATTTTTCGAAATATGTGGTGGCTCGATCGGATTTTAATGTTCTCAATAGTCATTGCTATTCTATGTATTTAAGTCGATGTAAATTTGAATTTTCAAATGATCCGAAGCAGTTTTATAACTTTGTCAATGCCAAGCGTAAGTCGTCAGCATTGCCTTCATCGGTACGTTTTAACTCAATGGAGGCATCGACGGATTCTGAAATTGCTGATTTATTTGCCGAGTTTTTCCAAACTACTTATAGTCAAATTCGAACTACCCTAATCCCTTAAATAAGGCAAATTGTATCTTTACCCCTGAAATTACGGAAATTTCTCTCGTAAGAGACTTAGAAAAAACAACGCCAACTTATTCTCCCGGTCCTGATGGACTCCCCGGGTGTGTGCTTAAGTTTTGTGCGTCAACCATATGTAAACCGATTCTTAAACTTTTTAATTTGTCTATTTCATCGTCAGTTTTTCCTACTTTCTGGAAGGACTCTTTTATTATTCCACTTCACAAAAAGGGTGCGAAGGCGGATGCCCAGAATTACAGAGGTATTTCTAAATTGTCGGCAATTCCTAAAGCATTTGAACGTATTATTACTTCTCATTTGCAACATTTATGTTCCTCGCTAATATCACCGTGTCAGCATGGTTTTGTTAAGCGAAGATCGACCACCACCAACCTTCTGGAATTGTCATCTATTGTAATAAATGGATTTAAGAATAAAATGCAGACTGACGTTATATACACAGATTTTAGTAAGGCCTTTGACTCTGTCAACCACTCTCTTCTCTTATTTAAATTAAATCAGCTTGGGTTTCCATGTAATCTATTAACTTGGATTTCAAGTTATTTGAATGGTAGGACTCAGAGGGTTATATTCAAGAACTCTGCCTCAAAACTGATCTATGTGACATCTGGAGTGCCTCAGGGTAATCATTTGGGCCCTTTGCTGTTTACTTTGTTTATTAACGATCTTCCCTCTATCATAACACACTCTCGTGTACTAATGTATGCTGATGATGTTAAGCTTTGTTTATCACATAATGATATAGCGTCGGGTTTCAACTTACAGTCAGATATTGATTGTTTTCAGGGATGGTGTGAGTATAACCTTTTAAATTTGAACTGCCTTAAATGCAACGTTATGACTTTTCATAGGGGTACTCCTACTTTTGTTAGTTACTCTCTTCAAAATACGCCACTCGACCGTATATATTCAGTTAATGACTTAGGCGTTCTTCTGGACCCAAAACTTAAATTTGACTGCCACATAATGTCCACTGTCAGCAAGGCCATGAGTGTTCTTGGGTTTATAAAGCGTTGGTCAAAAGAATTTGATGACCCTTATACAACCAAATTATTATTTACCTCCCTTGTCCGTCCTATTTTGGAATATTGTTCTTCGGTTTGGAGTCCACAATATCAAGTGCATATTGACCGTATGAGTCGGTACAAAAAAAATTTCTTCTTTTTGCCCTTCGTAGTTTGAACTGGGATCAAAACATAAGGCTACCTTCATATCAGAGTAGATTACTATTGCTTATTTTACCTACCCTTGCAAATCGTAGAACAATGCTTGGTACTATTTTTATGCAAAATCTTATAAGTGGTGATATTGATTCTGTAGAACTTGTAAACCGCCTAGCTTTCAATGTTCCTGTTAGACTTACACGAAATTATTATCCCCTAAATTTGCCACGATGTACATCTAATTTTTGTCTGCACGAGCCCTTTCGCGTTCTATGTAATAATTATAATAACCTTTATCATTTACTTTGCACTTCAACTTCTATCCCGGTATTAAAAACTAATATTTTAACTCATTTGCTTCTTTCTTAGATGCTTCTTTTATTTTCATTTGTGTCCCGTCTCTATTTGTTTTTTGTATCTTCCTCGCGAACTCGTATTTTTTGCCCAAATTGATAAAAGGGCCCCGCGCGTAACAAGCACGTGCTTGGTGTCGTTGGGCCACTTGTTTGTACTGCTCGTAGTGCATCAACGTCCATCAATATATAATAAATATCGTTGTTGAAACTTTTGTAGGGTGTACCGTATGAACCTATGTGCGTTTCTCCTTGTGTACATATGTTGCAGCGGACAGGCATATGTACGTATATTAATACGCATGCATCAGGATTATATGTGTGTATGTATGGACGTATGGATATGTTTGTTTGTGGGAACTTGGAAATATATGCGCTTTAATTGTCCTTTTTATATTTGGAAATTATAAATAATGTGGACTGTATGTAAATGTCGCTTTCGAAATATTTGTAGGGTGTACCGCGAAAGAAGGTACGTGGATTATCGTGCTGTTGAGATGGCCAGGCATATGTACGTACATTAATAAGCATGCATCAGGGTTATATGTGTGTATGTATGGGCGTATGATTTGTGTGTATGATATGTACGTACGTTAATAAGCATGCATCAGGGTTATATGTGTGTATGTATGGGCGTATGGATATGTGTGTAAATTGCAACTTTAAATTTGTAATTTGCAATAATTTGGAAATTGGAGATAATGTGGACTGTATGTAAATGTCGCTGTAGAAATGTTGCCGGGTGCAACTCGGATGGAAGTATGAGTATATGAATACGAATATATATGGAAATGGCTAATACGAAAAAGAAGCCGGAATATGGCGATCGTATGCACAATAAAAATGGCCGCTCAGACGGATATAAGAAAATTGGGTTCTTGGGAAATATCTGGCTGGTCGGCAATGGAAATATGGAGTATTCGTACTTATCTTGGATTTTTTGAAGAACTCGGAAAACTCCGCCGCTGAACGCTGGAACTCGTAACCTCTTGAAAAGATCCGGCCGATGGATTATGAATTGTAGGCTGGCGGCTTTCCTGGGTTCTTTTCGAATTGTGGTAGGGAAATTCCTGGATGCAATGTGCAGGGCACAGAAAAAAAACTGACTTCAACTTCGTTTCACTTGAAATTCAATTTATTAGCCGCAGCGTGAGCTTTCTTGGAGTGGTAACTTAGAACTGACAGCTTGAGCTTAAATCTAATGTTAGGAGAGCGGGGGTGGAGACTGTTAACAGTCCGAGAGCGAGATGAGAGCCCATCTGGACGTAACTGCTCTCGTCTGTTAACCACTAATCGTTCACAGTAGCGCCTCCTTGGCGCGGATGGCGAATGACAGTGAAAGGAAAGAAACAAATTTGAATTTTAAGTGCAAAAAAAAAAAATTTGTCTTCTATAAAACAAAATCATTGTATAAGAATTTCAATGGAAGAAAAACCCTCAAGAAATGGTTTAAATCCATGGTAATGACAGTAAAAGGAAAGAAACAAATTTGAATTTTAAGTGCAAAAAAAAAAAATTTGTCTTCTATAAAACAAAATCATTGTATAAGAATTTCAATGGAAGAAAAACCCTCAAGAAAGCGAGCCAGGGAGGTCGAAACTAAGCGATGGTCTGAGAGCGAAGTTAATAAAGTCCTAGATTATATGTTGGAGCAATACAAAAATTTAAAAATTATCTTTCTTTTGTACGGCAATTTCCTGCAACAATGTCTTAAAATAGAGGACGTTCACAATTCTCGTCTGGCAAACTTACAAAGCTTACACTTTTGCAACGCAATTGAGTACCCTAATTGTATTTCATAAGTAGTGCTTTTGTCCCAGTTAAATTCAATTGTTTCGTTGTTTGTACAGTCGTTATTAAGTATTTCGGTTTCAAAATTGTCTATTTCCAGTTGCCTGTTTACATTTGTATATTCCTTTGTTTCATTGTTAAGTCTCATAACTGTCTGACCGATATTTTCGCTATTTCGTCTCGTAACTGTTTGACTCGTTGTTTCACTGTTTTGTCCCGTAACTGTTTGACCGTCATTTTCTTTATTTTGTCTCGTAACTGTTTGACTCGTTGTTTCACTGTTCCGTCCCGTAACTGTTTGACTCCTTGTTTCATTATTTTGTATCATCGCCCTTTGACCTATCCTTTTAATATGATCTTTGACGACTGCATGATCCGCTTTTACAACTTCAGTCGCCAATTCCAAAACATCCTCGGTTATATAGTCATCTAAACACTCAATATTATTATTTAATTCAGCAATGCGCAACGACAGTTCTCTATGTTTTGATATATCTTCTACAGTAATCATCTTTAAAGTTCTTAAGTCTAAATTTAAATCGCAAGCTTCCATGAAATTTCTACCCAAAACCACATCATGTATCATAGACTCATTGGCAACAACTGTTAAATTGAAGTAACATTTTATTTTTCCTTTTAATACAATACATAAAATTTTTCCATAGATTTGTAATGGGCTTCTATTTATACCAAAATAATGTACTTTAACTTTATGTAGTTGGGCCTCCCTGGGCAACAAAGATATTTTAAGCAATGAAATTGGACTGCCAGAGTCTAAGATGCATGCTGTAACCATAGGAGATATAATTTGACTGTCAAAATGAATTTTAATATACCTTACATATTTGTTTTCAGCATTCCCCTTTCTTTCCTCGCATTGGGCTACGAAGTGACCGAACTTGCCACAAGCATAGCAAGATCCTGGCACCCTTGCTGGCTGTCGACAATCCTTAGCGATGTGTCCTTTGGCGTTGCAATTACCGCAGCGGAATCCTCCGTTGTCGCTCCTATTCCTGTTCAGCTCCTTCGACACCGATTCCTTTGGCTTGTCCAAACGGATACCAGCAAACGCACGAAGACTTTGCATTGGATCTGTGAAGCATTGGATCCTGGCTTGATCACGCAAATTCTGTGCTGGTATTCCCTCGACTATCTGGTCAACCAATTCGTCAGGTTCAATGTTGATGCTGCTTGCTGGCATTGTCTTCGCTTCAAAATACACCGCGAACTTTTCGGTATGATGCCACTTTAAACCTTCAAATTTCCGTCGCGCCTCTGCTTTTAAAAACTTATCGCCGAATGCTAGTATCAGCTGTTCCAAAAGATTCTCTGCCGGCTCCATAATACGTGTTGCATTTGCATGCAACCAGCGCTGAGCGACACCCTTCAGTTTGGACACAATCACCATTTTCATGCCTACTGCATCCAGGTTGTACATTTCAGCAATGTTGCGTACTTGCTGAGTCCAAATGTTTGCACAAGAAGATCCATCAAAATCCATAATGATTTCCTTGGCAAATGAAAGTGATATATTTGGCGCTCCTTTGTTTACAACTACAACTCGTTGTTGCTCAACACTGTTGCTTACATCGATATCGGTTCCGCTATCGATATCAGCACTTCCATCGGTGTTTGGTATTTTTCAGCCAACTGCTTCCTCGAAGTTTTCGCCTTGCACTGCTCGATTTACTCCCTCGCTGCTCACTGCTTGTTTGCAGTTTTCGGCCATGTTGATGACGTCATTGGCAACTGCTTGCGACGCGGCTCTTACTTGCGAAAGAATGTTCTGGAGCTCCTTTTTACCAGCTTCGATTTCAGCGCGTATTTGTTGTAGCGACAATACTCCTTCAGCTGTGGCAAACCACTCGTCTCCCTTGGGCCTTGAAGCCGCTGCAGGAATCAGTTCCGACCTAGGGTTGGCATCCTCAGCAGAGAAATCCTCCCCCAAGTCATCTTCCGGCTCCAACTCCTGAGCCCGATCAGCAAGGTGCTCGTTTTCAGCGTCCTGCGGTAGTGGGGACTTCGGGCGAGTTCCACGAACTAGCGGGTCTACGCCATTTAGTCGTGCCGCCAGTTCGGCCTTATTGCCGATCGTCGGCAAGTTTAATGCCGCCAACCACCTTTTTAGCTGGACGACCGTGAACTGTTGGGCATCAATTAGATCCATTTTATGGGTCTGGACCACTTCTGAAGTTTATAGTAGTATAAACTGCTATATTTATTAACACACTTTATTAAACTTGACCGTTCTCCTTAACTTCTTATTCGCAATTGCCCGGTTTTTACATAGCGTCGGTTTTACATTCGATTACTTGAAGTTGGTAGCGATCAATATCGATACTTAACATTTTAGCAGAGTTGCCAGATTGGCCACTTTACAACAGGAGATACTTTTAGGAGATACTTTTAGAACAGCTAGCCGTTAAATTCAAATACTAGTTGCTATACATTTACATTAAAGAGTTATACTTAATTATACTTATATCCAGTCACTTATCCTACTACACATCTATAATAATTAATTGGATATCAATCAACTTGCAATGCATTGTATTTAAAGTGTCATTGCTTAAGGGTCTTAAAGGACCACATGTTTGATTAACAGGAAGGGAGAAAACTGAATGAAGCGTTAGTCCCCCAATCCCAAAAGCTGCTTTTCCAGTAGGAGCACAAATTAAAACCTTTGCGGAATCTGTTGCCCCAGGAAGTTTATTTTCTCGCCAAGTTATAGACTGAAATATTGTAGAAATCAATCTGCTTTTTCCCTCTCCGGCCCCTCCACCAACATATTCATAAAATGTTTTTTTGGCTGCAACATTATGCATTACGTGGGCGTAATACTGGCCTTGCTTAAAGTTGAGAGACCGGGTAAGCGAGCAAAGGTTATCATCAGATACTATCGGAGGAAGTTCGCCATTTGAATCACTTTCATCTTGGAGTACATTTACGTTTTGGCCGACGTCGGGGACTGCCAAAGCTCTGAACTTATCATCAAGGTATTGAGAGGCTGGCCCTTCGGGAAGGGGGCCGTTTTCTTCTCTATCCACATTTTGCAGATCTTGAAGAACTCTCTCTAACTCCATGTCGTCAAACACATCATACTGCTCTTTATTGCGTTTAATAATTTCAAAATTATTTCTAAATGTGCTTTCATTGTCGTTTGAAATGAGTTCCGTCTCTTCACATCTCCATGGGAAAAAGAGTATTACGTGCTCTCTAAAATAATCTGATGGAGAAGACCTTAAACTGAAGCGAACCCACCTAAGAATTAGGGCATGATTACGTCTTTTTACCCTACCAGTCCCATCCAGCATTTGGTAACTTTGTGCAGCAACGTTATTTTCTTCATCTGCATCAAAGTCGATTGGTTCGTCATATTCTTCGTTTGACTGTTCTGACCGTGCATTTAGCTTGGAGAATTTGAACCAAGCCGCAAATTCCGCAAGACATAACGATTCTAGTTGTTCATGTCTTTGCACGTATCGATCAAGTAAATTTCGCTCAAAAATATCTGTTAGATCGGACTATCCGGACCCTTTTATCTGGCTGGCAAGTGTTAATAAAAACATTCCCTTCACTAGCCTCAGACAAGTGTAAACCTTAAATGTTGTATGCAGCTTCTTGGGCAGATATTTCTGTAGCGTTAATAAACTTGCTCCCTTAATGCTGCAATTTTCTTTTGACGGAAACACTTCCATGGCTTATTTCTGTCATTGCTTCTCGAAGCAGTTGCGACACGCCACGGCTGGATTTATTTATGTAGTTAATTATATAACTACAACAGGCGTAAGCATCTAGAATGAATTGAATATCCATGTTTGCTCTATGCAAGCCTAAAATATTTCTATTATAAGCATTTAGCAACCTATCAGAAAATTGGCGACGAAGAAATACTTGGGGCCTTTTTAGGCTAGACCGAATGGCGAACTCATATGAAATTTCAAGATGGCTGAGAAAATATTCAAAATTATTAAACATGGCCGATTCTTCTTCGGAAACAGACTTTAGGAGCTCTTTAACTTTTTTTAATATTTCTTAATATTCTTCAACGTTGGATTCGTTTTCTTCAAATGGATACAAAACCAGAGTTTCAGGCATTGGTGGTTATGGCATATTAAAACGGCAGAATTGTTGTCCTCGCAGTTCCCTTAAACATGAAGCGCTGTGCCTATGGCGCTGATATTGAATTACTTCATGAATTTAGATAAAAAGGGTGACCTCTTCGGTGTTATAGGGTCCTTCTAGCTTTGGGGCACCAGAAAACCAATACATGCCATGAGAGTGCGGCGATCCTCTGTGCTGGAACTCGATCCTCCAATAATAATGGACGAGTCTTAACTCACCAAATATCTCGGAGCTTTTAAATAATTTCATTAATTGCCGGAACCTGTAGTCGAAGTACCGGAAGCACGTTACTGGGTCAGATCGAATTAATTTAGCTCTTTTGGCGCTAGAAAGAGCTGCTGCCTCTTCCTCAGTAATGTCTCTGCTATCCAATAGAAGAAATAGAATAACTAAGAGTTCGTTCAATTTAGATTCAGCAGCAGAGGAGTTATGAAGAATGTAGGCAACCCAAATTGTCTTATCATGGCTATAACTTTCTTTTTTTCTGCCTCCCAGTGTGCTGGAGCTGAACGGAGGCCTTTAAGAATGTGAAATCCATCGTCATGTTGTACAAGACTGTCAAAAAATGAATTATCCCTCACATTTGCAGCAGTTACTGCACCTGATTTTTTTCGTAGGGCAATGGAAAAAGAACTTTGAATTCGTTGCATTTCATAAAATTTGTACATATAAAGAGTAGTATGGAAACGCGGGTTCTGGGACAATTATCATATTAATAGCCCCAAGCCCCCCTCCCCCTCATTAACCTATGCGGGTTCTGGGACAATTAGCATAATCCAATAAATTAAGTGATTTTAATGAACTTTAAACTCATAAAAATGTCACGATCATGTCTATAAAGAGTATACTTAATTGCCCCCATCGCCCCCACATCCCCATGTGACAATATTGATCATGTATCCTTCCCCTCATTATATGCAATTAATAGTCAGGTGAGAAAGGTGCACGTGAGAACGGTCGTACAACCATAGTATCCAAAAGTTGTTATCTTAGAGGAACATATCCGATCATGTTGGGGAAAGGTGTGATCACGTACCCTTTTGCCTCATTATCACAGGTGTTGCTGTGCACGTGAGTAAGGTCGCACACCCAAAGTATTCAAAGATGGTTATCTTAGAGGAACATGTCCGATCATGTTGAGGAATAATATTTTCTATGATTGTAAAATTAATTTAGAAATCAAAAGAACCCCAATAAAATAAATCTCACAAGTAAATGATTCTCAGATGGGGAATATTTTCAAACACACATTTTTGTTTCCGCCCCAGAACGTTTAACTGGTAAATTCTCTAAGATTCTCTCCTTTCCACAAATGGGTCATAAACATGTCATAGAAGGGATTCAAGCAAGAGCTACCCGAACATGCGCACCTGTCCATTACCTGACCGCAATAAAAGGGGCACATGCACAAGCCTGAAGGCGCACGCTCATTGACAGGCGCAATAAAAGGGACACATGCACAAGCCTGAAGGCGCACGCTCATTGACAAAATCATGGGCCTCACGCCAACGACCTCATGGCTGACTTCTAGCTCTAATACGTTCCCATAATAGGGGTTGAAATCACGACCGCACAACAACTAGCCGACAAATCTCAGTCAAGGAAATATTTTCCATTCTCCGTACCTGTAATTTTAACTCGATATAAAAAGTCAGAAGTTTATTTTGTAGCATAATAATACATTTATTCATTTATTTTGGTATTGTGAACATTTTTATTATATATAGAAATTAATTTTCTGCTTTGATTCCGGCGATTTGCATAGAAGAAGTTTTGGAGCTACTTTGTCAAAATGTCAAAATAATGTATGCATTGTTAAGAGCACAAACCCGGCCCTTAAGGTGTGTTTCACAATAGGGAAACTGGATTCCTTTAAGCCTGTTTAATGACGGACAGCCCATTTCCTCGATATTAATGAGCTGACGACTCCCAAAAAACGTCTGTAGAAATCTTTTCCTTTCCACACCTTTACAAATAATTTGTTTTCCGCATGAGATTGTCCTTAGATACTTTCGAGTTTGTGAAAAACTGTTTTCTCCATCGTTCCAAAAATTTTTGTGATGTGTATTGGTTAACCAAATTGCAGTCTTTCGAGATTTTGTATATAGCAAAGTAAAATCATATGGTGGTTCTATTAAAAAACTATTATTCAAGTTTGGATCTTTTTCGAATACAATTCCAATTTCCTTTAGAATAAAATTATTATTATTATCAAAGAAACCTTGAACATCAATCGAAACAGTATCTTTCAACATTTTTCTAATGTTAAACAACTCCTTGTACTAGTCCGTTTAATGGGTTATATTCAACTAAACGGTCATGTATGAGGAGACAGCAATCTTGGGTATTTTCATGACTTGGTGTCTTCAGTTCTATTGAAATTTTCACATCAATAGGACCAGTTTTTACTGATTCGCTTTGATATGAAAGATCAACCAGAATAATAGGGGTCTTCGATTTAAATTCATTTGGGGTCAAAAATGGTTGTGATTTTCGATTATAGTAACTAGATTGAAATCTTGTATACATTTCACATAGGTGAGCATACTGATTCTTACTAAAATCAACATTCAGAGCTTCAAATTTGATAAGTTATTTGTTATAAGTTCTCCATTTAGTGTAAATCCAATTATGGCAAATCTTGGTTTTTCGCGGTTAGCCGACAATTTCACATTCCAGCTGTGTTGACTCCCACACCCCAACTTGGGGTTAACATATGAATACAAGCTCCGGAATGCAATTGGTAGGCTTACACCACTTTTAATAATATCATACATCTACATTTTTTGCAAAATCGCTCGGAGTTACATGGGGAATTTTCCAGGTTATATTCGTCATTTCCAGCTTAAAATATTGTTCATTTCTGGGTTGTTCAAACACATCACCAAGATTCTTAGTTAGCATCAACACTAATTCATGTTTACATTTTAACAAAACTTTTTTTACAATCCTCAGCAAATCTCAACAAAATTTTATTGGTATAGAAAATTTGACGTGGGGTCCCGTAGAAATTTCGTCTCCACTGCTCCATCCAGAATTTAATAGATTTTGACTTTGAAGATTATCCAGAGATATATAATTTTTTAGGGTAGTACTCATATTGACTTGGACTTGACACGTTGGACACGTTGTATTTAGTTGTTACCTAGCAGTATTTTGATGGTTACTTTCTGTTTAGTCTTGTTTTTGGATGGTTACTTTGTGTATAGTACCTGTAAAGTACATGGTTTTGGATGATTACTTTTTGTATAGTATCTGTAAAGTACTTGGTTTTAGATGGTAACTAACTGTTAACAACAAGTGTTATGAGTAGTTATAGTCTCTTATTAAGAATTATCAAAGCATACCAACCAACTTACCGTGAACTATAATTACCCGACCGTCATTAAAGTCACATGCCCAAGACCTAAGGAGCAGGACGTCTGATAAGATCATACATCTCAAGACCATTGATAAGGGATGAAGTTACGACCGTGCAACAACTCGCAAGTAGCCAACGTAACTCATTGGACAAAATACTTTCCCTTCATTCGTACTTGTAATTTTAATTATAGTCAGAGAGAAATTTTGTAGGATCATTTAATATTATTTTATTTATTTTATTATTGTAAACAAATTCATTTAATTCATAAATAAATATAAATTATAAATATTTTTATATAATTAATTTTCTGACTCCTCCCTCTGTATGAAATATATGGGTTGCTAACCTTCGTTCCAAACGCATATTTTCGCTTGGTTCCCATAGATAGATGTAAAATAATTCTCACAATTTAATGTTTCTCAGATGTTGGATTATTCTTAAACCATTCATTTGTTCAGTCAGAAACAAATTTTGTAGGATTATTTAATAATATTTTATTTATTTTATTATTGTAAACATATTTCATTTAATTCATAATTAAATATATATTATATATATTTTTATATAATTAATTTTCTGACTCCTCCCTCTGTAAGAAATATATGGGTTGCTAACCTTCGTTCCAAACGCATATTTTCGCTTGGTTCCCATAGATAGATGTAAAATAATTCTCACAATTTAATGTTTCTCAGATGTTGGATTATTCTTAAACCATTCTTTTGTTCAGTCAGAAACAAATTTTGTAGGATTATTTAATAATATTTTATTTATTTTATTATTGTAAACATATTTCATTTAATTCATAGTTAAATATATATTACATATATTTTTATATAATTAATTTTCTGACTCCTCCCTCTGTAAGAAATATATGGGTTGCTAACCTTCGTTCCAAACGCATATTTTCGCTTGGTTTCCATAGTTAGATGTAAAAAAATTCTCACAATTTAATGTTTCTCAGATGTTGTATTATTTTTAAACATTATAACTATTTCGAAGGCATCTTTAGCTAACATAGGAGCGTCTTTTAATTTAATTTCTAATTCAAGTATATGATATAGGTGGTGTGACCTGGTAATGTTGCCAACTATTTTTCTAGTTCTAGTTTTCTAGTTCTATTCCATTTGTATACTATTTGTGTGAGTTAGACATCATTGTCTAAGATTTTGAATAAGTTTAATAAACTCTTTAATAACAATACTCATCTGGTTTTCTTGATGGCGGTTGAGCTGCTTGAACTTTGATTACTAGCTGTTGTTAACTGTTATGAGCTATTAATAAATGGTTACTATCTGTTTAGTAGATGTCTACTAGTTATTATTAGCTGGTTACTATATGTTAAGTAGATGTATACAAGTTGTTTACTAGATGTTATTAGCTGGTTACCAGCTGTTTAGTATCTGGTTTCTATATGTTTAGTAGATGTATACAAGTTGTTTACTAGATGTTATTAGCTGGTTACAAGCTGCTTAGTATCTGGTTTCTATATGTTTGGTAAATGTATACAAGTTGTTCACTAGATGTTAGCTGGTTACTAGTTGTTATTAACTTCTACGAGCTGTTATAGTCTTTTGTTAAGAATGATCAAAAATTCTTGATCACTAGACGACTTTCAATGTGAAGTAAAAACTTACACTCTGATCTTAAATGTGTTTGCTGTGTACGTTATAAATATCACACAACCAAAACATCTAAAGATTGATATATAAATCTTAGGGGATCATGTCCGATTATGTTGGGGAAAGATGTATCCTATGGTTGTAAAACTAATTAAAAAATTAGTTGTTCACAAAATGTCTAAAAGCTGTTTCGAAGCTGTTTTGATAAACAATTTTGATTCATGTTGACAGATATTATGAACATATAATGATATCATCCACTTTAACTATTATATTGTAAAAATAAAAAATTTTCGTTTTTCAATACTGCAATAGCTAGCCTTACACCCCATAACTATAGTTATTAGCTACAATAAAATGTCTAGAAAGAACAAAATATATGAATGTCAAAAAACGATTTTAAACTAAATATAATTGGGAAAGTAATTGAAATCGCTCCGGCGTAATACAGTAAAAAACAAAAACACTGGGATTATCCCATTTTCTATCACCATAATAAAAGTGTATACCCACACCTATATGACCAATTGTATCCTTTGTCCAAAATGTCTGTGACTTTCACTTATAAATTTGTCACCGATAATTTAAATCCCATCAAGCAAACCACCTATTGCTAACCGTACCATAACCCCAGAGTCAAGTTGGTTACCTTCAATAAAGTCAGGTGATGGTGTAAGGGATAGCTAAAATACCTCGACGCAGGCGCAAAGGTCAAGGCAATGGAAAAAAAAATTCATGGAATATTATCCCTTCATAAAAAAGGTCATAAAAAATATAATTGGGAAAGTATTTTTTTATTTGCGAACCATTTGTAACTGTTACCAACAACACAAATAGTTATGATACAAAGGATTGCTAAAATACCTCGACGCAGGCGCGTTGGGACCTGGTAATGGAAAAAAATCATGGAATATTATCCCTTCATAAAAAAGGTCATACAAAATATAATTGGGAAAGTATTTTTTTATTTGCGAACCATTTGTAACTGTTACCAACAACACAAATAGTTATGATACAAAGGATTGCGAAAAGGTACACAGCGAAGGTGCAAAAGTAAACACAAACAATAAAAAATCCTTGGAAGATTGGAAAAGCAAAATTTTAAATTTAAGTGGAATAACAGTCTCAAAACTAATACAAGGGTTAGACATAAATTTTTCGCCAGCACTAACAATATTTAAAGAGCTGTTCGCTGCTTGATAACCCAGGCAGAACACCAGAAGACACCACAGCAGAAGGATGAGCGAAATTCCTAGCGACATCACTGAAATGCGCGCTCGCCTGAGCGAGCAAAGGCGCGAGTGGGCCGCGAAAGGAGAGCCTTACCCGACAGAAGAATGGGCACGCCAACAGGCGGAAGCGCTGCAGGATGAAGCAGAGCAACAGTATTGGGAGGAACTCCCACTAATAGGCGCGCTGAGGACCACTGCGTTCCAGCTCCGGAGGGTTCTCTCAAATCATTCGGTAAACGAGGATAGGTTGCTCGCGCTGGTAGATCGTCAGGAGCAAAACATGCTGAATTATGAAGCATGGATGGCGACCCACGACAGGATGAAGGAAGAGGCGGAATGGTATACCGCAGTGTACCAGGGCCTGTTCCGCAACCCATTGTTCCCGATCTTTCCCGTCACCAGGCGGAGGAGCATCCGCCCAGGTATGGCCTTATTCCCGACCGAGGAGCGGAGACAACAGGCGGCTGAGAGAGAGGCGGAGGAGCCACTCTTCCCGGGAGAAGGCACATTTCGGCGATTTTCATTCTAAGGAAAATTAAGTAACTTAGCAAAAGAAAAAAAAAAAAAAGAAAATAATTATAAAAAAAAAAAATAATAATAATAATAAATAAAGATATATATAATAAGTACAAAAAAAAATGTATATAAATAAAATAAACAGATATTACCAGGTCCCAACGCGCCTGCGTCGAGGTATTTTAGCAATCCTTTGTATCATAACTATTTGTGTTGTTGGTAACAGGTACAAATGGTTCGCAAATAAAACAAGGGAGAACGCTATAGTCGAGTACCTCGACTATCAGATACCCGTTACTCAGCTTAAGAGACCAAAGGGAAATGGAGATATGCAAGCAGCAAAGCGAGATTTAAATGCGCCACCTACCGGCGGAAGGCAGATTTAAGCGTTGTGGGCGTTAGGATAGGCGTGGCAAATTTTTTTTTTTGATCAGTCGATAGGTATTGACGAGACCAATACATTTCAGTTAAAAATTTTTATCTAGCATGAAAATTGTGGGCGCCACAGGCTTGGGCGGTTTGTAGGCGCTATAGTGGGCGTGGCATATTCGCGTGACAAAATTGCGCTGCGTACAAAGCTACGGAATCTACGTCTGAGATCCCGATTCTCTATCTTTGATAGTTTCCGAGATAACCACGTTCATATTTACGATTTTTTGAAGTTTGGGGGCGGCTTGTGGGCGTAAAAGTGGGCGTGGCAAAATTTTTTTTGGGTCAATCGATAGGTATTGATAAGAACAATACATTTCAGTTAAAATTTTTATTCTAGCATCAAAACTGTAGGAGCCACAGTTTTGGGCGGTTTGTGGGCGTAAAAGTGGGCGTGGCACTCTACTGAAACAAACTTGCGCTGCGTAAGAAGCTCAGGAATCTGCATGCCAAATCTCAATAGCCTAGCTCTCATAGTTTCCAAGATCTCAGCGTTCATCCGGACAGACATAATATCTGTCAACATGAATCAAAATTGTTTATCAAAACAGCTTCGAAACAGCTTTTAGACATTTTGTGAACAACTAATTTTTTAATTAGTTTTACAACCATAGGATACATCTTTCCCCAACATAATCGGACATGATCCCCTAAGATTTATATATCAATCTTTAGATGTTTTGGTTGTGTGATATTTATAACGTACACAGCAAACACATTTAAGATCAGAGTGTAAGTTTTTACTTCACATTGAAAGTCGTCTAGTGATCAAGAATTTTTGATCATTCTTAACAAAAGACTATAACAGCTCGTAGAAGTTAATAACAACTAGTAACCAGCTAACATCTAGTGAACAACTTGTATACGTTTACCAAACATATAGAAACCAGATACTAAGCAGCTTGTAACCAGCTAATAACATATAGTAAACAACTTGTATACATCTACTAAACATATAGAAACCAGATACTAAACAGCTGGTTACCAGCTAATAACATCTAGTAAACAACTTGTATACATCTACTTAACATATAGTAACCAGCTAATAATAACTAGTAGACATCTACTAAACAGATAGTAACCATCTATTAATAGCTCATAACAGTTAACAACAGCTAGTAATCAAAGTTCAAGCAGCTCAACCGCCATCAAGAAAACCAGATGAGTAT
This sequence comes from Drosophila subpulchrella, assembly GCF_014743375.2. Taxonomy (NCBI): domain Eukaryota; kingdom Metazoa; phylum Arthropoda; class Insecta; order Diptera; family Drosophilidae; genus Drosophila; species Drosophila subpulchrella. The sequence goes on along the minus strand of NW_023665473.1, from coordinate 93,333 downwards.
TGTTATTAAAGAGTTTATTAAACTTATTCAAAATCTTAGACAATGATGTCTAGCTCACACAAATAGTATACAAATGGAATAGAACTAGAAAACTAGAACTAGAAAAATAGTTGGCAACATTACCAGGTCACACCACCTATATCATATACTTGAATTAGAAATTAAATTAAAAGACGCTCCTATGTTAGCTAAAGATGCCTTCGAAATAGTTATAATGTTTAAAAATAATACAACATCTGAGAAACATTAAATTGTGAGAATTTTTTTACATCTAACTATGGAAACCAAGCGAAAATATGCGTTTGGAACGAAGGTTAGCAACCCATATATTTCTTACAGAGGGAGGAGTCAGAAAATTAATTATATAAAAATATATGTAATATATATTTAACTATGAATTAAATGAAATATGTTTACAATAATAAAATAAATAAAATATTATTAAATAATCCTACAAAATTTGTTTCTGACTGAACAAAAGAATGGTTTAAGAATAATCCAACATCTGAGAAACATTAAATTGTGAGAATTATTTTACATCTATCTATGGGAACCAAGCGAAAATATGCGTTTGGAACGAAGGTTAGCAACCCATATATTTCTTACAGAGGGAGGAGTCAGAAAATTAATTATATAAAAATATATATAATATATATTTAATTATGAATTAAATGAAATATGTTTACAATAATAAAATAAATAAAATATTATTAAATAATCCTACAAAATTTGTTTCTGACTGAACAAATGAATGGTTTAAGAATAATCCAACATCTGAGAAACAATAAATTGTGAGAATTATTTTACATCTATCTATGGGAACCAAGCGAAAATATGCGTTTGGAACGAAGGTTAGCAACCCATATATTTCATACAGAGGGAGGAGTCAGAAAATTAATTATATAAAAATATTTATAATTTATATTTATTTATGAATTAAATGAATTTGTTTACAATAATAAAATAAATAAAATAATATTAAATGATCCTACAAAATTTCTCTCTGACTATAATTAAAATTACAAGTACGATTGAAGGGAAAGTATTTTGTCCAATGAGTTACGTTGGCTACTTGCGAGTTGTTGCACGGTCGTAACTTCATCCCTTATCAATGGTCTTGAGATGTATGATCTTATCAGACGTCCTGCTCCTTAGGTCTTGGGCATGTGACTTAAATGACGGTCGGGTAATTATAGTTCACGGTAAGTTGGTTGGTATGCTTTGATAATTCTTAATAAGAGACTATAACTACTCATAACACTTGTTGTTAACAGTTAGTTACCATCTAAAACCAATTACTTTACAGATACTATACAAAAAGTAATCATCCAAAACCATGCACTTTACAGGTACTATACACAAAGTAACCATCCAAAAACAAGACTAAACAGAAAGTAACCATCAAAATACTGCTAGGTAACAACTAAATACAACGTGTCCAACGTGTCAAGTCCAAGTCAATATGAGTACTACCCTAAAAAATTATATATCTCTGGACAATCTTCAAAGTCAAAATCTATTAAATTCTGGATGGAGCAGTGGAGACGAAAGTTCTACGGGACCCCACTTCAACTTTTCTATACCAATAAAATTTTGTTGAATGAATGTTGATGCTGATGATGATGAATTAGTGTTGATGCTAACTAAGAATCTTGGTGATGTGTTTGAACAACCCAGAAATGAACAATATTTTAAGCTGGAAATGACGAATATAACCTGGAAAATTCCCCATGTAACTCCTAGCGATTTTGCAAAAAATGTAGATGTATGATATTATTAAAAGTGGTGTAAGCCTACCAATTGCTTTCCGGAGTTTGTATTCATATGTTAACCCCAAGTTGGGGTGTGGGAGTCAACACAGCTGGAATGTGAAATTGTGAAAAACCAAGATTTGCCATAATTGGATTTACACTAAATGGAGAACTTATAACAAATAACTTATCAAATTTGAAGCTCTGAATGTTGATTTTAGTAAGAATCAGTATGCTCACCTATGTGAAATGTATACAAGATTTCAATCTAGTTACTATAATCGAAAATCACAACCATTTTTGACCCCAAATGAATTTAAATCGAAGACCCCTATTATTGTGGTTGATCTTTCATATCAAAGCGAATCAGTAAAAACTGGTCCTATTGATGTGAAAATTTCAATAGAACTGAAGACACCAAGTCATGAAAATACCCAAGCTTGCTGTCTCCTCATACATGACCGTTTAGTTGAATATAACCGCTTAAACGGACTAGTACAAGGAGTTGATTAACATTAGAAAAATGTTGAAAGATACTGTTTTGATTGATGTTCAAGGTTTCTTTGATAATAATAATAATTTTATTCTAAAGGAAATTGGAATTGTATTCGAAAAAGATACAAACTTGAATAATAGTTTTTTAATAGAACCACCATATGATTTTACTTTGCTAAATACAAAATCTTGAAAGACTGCAATTTGGTTAACCAATACACATCACAAAAATTTTTGGAACGATGGAGAAAACAGTTTTTCACAAACTCGAAAGTATCTAAGGACAATCTCATGCGGAAAACAAATTATTTGTAAAGGTGTGGAAAGGAAACGATTTCTACAGACGTTTTTTGGGAGTCGTCAGCTCATTAATATCGAGGAAATGGGCTGTCCGTCATTAAACAGGCTTAAAGGAAACCAGTTTCCCTATTGTGAAACACACCTTAAGGGCGGGGTTTGTGCTCTTAACAATGCATACATTATTTTGACATTTTTTAAAAGTAGCTCCAAAGCAATAAAATAATTTTTATTCATTATTTTAAAGTTGAGACTAGATGTGTAAGGACCTACAAGAAAACAAAATTAAAAAAATTAAATTTCATGAGGAAATTGACCAATTTATTGAACAATTTAAAGGACAGATAATTTGTCACCATTTTCAATACCTTCTAAACACAAAAACTATGTTCATGAATCGAGGTGGACATTATCTCAAAGCTACGAATTATGATGAACACTTTACATTTCCAGAAATGACGTCGGAAACGTGCGCCTGCTTCTTCTATGCAAATCGCCGGAATCAAAGCAGAAAATTAATTTCTATATATAATTAAAATGTTCACAATACCAAAATAAATGAATAAATGTATTATTATGCTACAAAATAACGTGATTTCCACCCCTATTATGGGAACGTATTAGAGATAGCAGTCAGCCGTGAGGTCGTTGGCGTGAGGCCTATGATCTTGTCAATGAGCGTGCGCCTTCTGGGTTGTGCATGTGTCCCTTTTATTGCGGTCAGGAGGTCGCACATACTTTGCTGCAGGTGGGAAAGGAAAGATCTTGTCAATTTATACACACAATCATACTCAGGTAGCCAATAGGGGACAGTTTGGTAAAAATCATTTCGAGTTTGGGAAAAATCAAAGATTTTCATTTGTTGAATTTCGAGAATGCACATTTTTGGGTAAAAGAAGAGGAAAAATCAAAGATTTTCATTTGTTGAATTTCGAGAATGCATATTTTTGGGTAAAAGAAGAAGATGAAAAACTATATAAAATTTCCTTATAAATTGTGTAAGAATATTTAAAAGGGTAAGACGAGATTGTTGACTCAGATAGACAACATGCATTCAGTTAAAATAAATAACTTTCTGAATGTATTTGACGGAATTCTGTTCAATGCACACTATGTTCGGCTCCAGTTCATACAATCAAAACTCTTTGAATGTGATGGAGGTAATATGAAAATATCTATTCATGGAAATCATATGAACACCTGCGTGTGGAGCAATGATGCAGCCACCGAGGGAGTTGATACTTGTGTATGCCATCGAATTTCGGATTACAAAAAGAAAGCACTCAACATTATGAATATATACTATAATCTAGAAAAAATAATGAAAAAGATTAAATAACGTAAAATAAACCAAAATAAATTAATAAATGTATTATTATGCTACAATATAAACTTCTGACTTTTTATTTCGAGTTAAAATTACAGGTACGGAGAATGGAAAATATTTCCTTGACTGAGATATGTCGGCTACTTGCGAGTTGTTGCGCGGTCGTGATTTCAACCCCTATAAGTTAGCCGTGAGGTCGTTGGCGTGAGGCCCATGATCTTGTCAATGAGCGTGCGCCTTCAGGCTTGTGCATGTGTCCCTTTTATTGCGGTCAGGTAATTGACAGGTGCGCATGTTCGGGTAGCTCTTGCTTGAATCCCTTTTATGACATGTTTATGACCCATTTGTGGAAAGGAGAGAATCTTAGACAATTTACCAGTTAAACCTTCTGGGGCGGAAACAAAAATGTGTATTTGATAATATTCCACATCTGAGAATCATTAACTTGTGAAATTTATTTTATTGGGGTTCTTTTGATTTCTAAATTAGTTTTACAATCATAGGAAACATTATTACCCAACATGATCGGACATGTTCCTCTAAGATAACCATCTTTGAATACTTTGGGTGTGCGACCTTTCTCACGTGCACAGCAACACCTGTGATAATGAGGCAAAAGGGTACGTGATCACACCTTTCCCCAACATGATCGGATATGTTCCTGTAAGATAACAACCTTTGGATACTATGGTTGTGCGACCTTTCTCACGTGCACCTTTCTCACCTGACTATTAATTGCACATAATGAGGGGAAGGATACATGATCAATATTGTCACATGGGGATGTGGGGGCGATGGGGGTAATTAAGTATACTCTAAGACATGATCGTGACATTTTTATGAGTTCAAAGTCCATTAAAATCACTTAATTTATTGGATTATGCTAATTGTCCCAGAACCCGCATAGGTTAATGAGGGGGAGGGGGGGCTTGGGGCCATTAATATGCTAATTGTCCCAGAACTCATCTTTCCCTACTACTATAAAGGACTTTGGGCACTACTGCGCAACGACGGTCGTAAAAGCGAATTTGCGATCTTGCTTTTTTTGCATAGGTCGAATTCCCCTTAAATATTTCGCCGCAAGAAATAGTTGGGAAGGAAAGTTCTTCTGCGTCGTCGTCAAGGGTTAAATTTGTTGGAATGCGTCCAATATCATCGTTTTCTAATAAGGTTTCATGACCACCTTCATGCTCGTCATTTGATTGAGTATGAGAATTTTGACGAAAAAGCTCTTCTACGACTTCTCGGTCAGATTCATCTGCGATGAAAGGTACCTCTTCTTCGTCTCCCATTTGATTGAGCCAATCACCGTCAAAGTTGTGCTTTCTGTAGAGCTCAGTGTTAACCAAGTATCGCACAGCTTGAATAACCCGAGCGGGTCGAATAGTTTCCGTCATGAAATTATGGGAATAATCTAACTTTCTTTTTAAATGAACCTTGATTACATGGGTCGAATCAAAGGTGCTCGGGAGTACGCTTACATTATCAGGTACTGAAATCGGAACGTTGACTACAGTGCCTCTTATTCCGCATTGCCTTTCATATCCAAGGGAAATAATGCGCATGAAGGGAATTCGAGGAGAAATAAGGCGCTCCTCAAGACATGTCAAGTTTTTAAGGCATTCAGGTATCTCTGGAAAGTCGAAGCCATAAGAGAGACAAAGGGATGGTATCCTACCTTTGGAAACGCCTTGACGACATGTACTGCAAAATTGATATTTGCCGGACGGACTCGGAAACTTTATACTTAAATAAAAGGCATTGTCTAGACTAAAGTTGGGGTATTTAGAAGAAATAGTACGTATGTTCAAGCCACTTACCTGAGATGGAAACCACGTTCCTCCACAGCCCGTACAAAACTTAGTTGGTCCGTCCTTAATGTTACGAAGATTTTGTTCCCTTGCCGTAGCACGACTCTTCCGTCGCTGGCGTTCCCGTTGATCCTCTCGTTCATCCTCTGAAAGTTGTGCTCTTGCAGCAATATTGCGCTGTGACTGTCTGGAAGATTCCGCCTGTCGATTTTGTGAACTCGACCTGTATGTGAGAAGTCGCTCGTCAGCCATTTCCTGAATTTGTTGTTCCCGAAATCTCTGCTGAAGTCTTGTGTTCCGATGATGCACTGTGTTGGTTCTTTGCTCCTGTGTCCTAGTGGTAGAGAGAGATCCTGGTGATCCTATGAACTGCTGCGTCCCGTAAACGCTCGAGTCCTCTATTTTCCTCGATCGATCTCCAGGTAGCATGATCAGCAGTGTTTCGCGACTGCTCTCGTCGTCGCTCCTCGGAATCGGACCTGACTATTGCGTGCTCTGGTCCTCGATTTTTGTCGATCGATCTCCACGTAGCATGGTCATCAGTATTTTGCACCTGCTGTCGTCGTCGCTCTTCGGAATTCGACCTGGCGCTTGCGTGCGCTGCAGCGTCCCGTGTGCGCTCGAGTCTTCGATTTTCCTCGATCGATCTCCAGGTAGCATGATCAGCAGTGTTTCGCGACTGCTCTCGTCCTCGCTATCAGACCTAACCATTGCACGCGCTGCAGCGTCCCGTGCGCGCTCGGGTCCTCGATTTTCTCCAAACGTAGCATAATCAGCAGTGTTTCGCGACTGCTCTCTTCGTCGCTCCTCGGAATCCGACCTGGCCATTGCGCGCGCTACAGCGTCCCGTGCGCGCTTGGGTCCTCGATTTTCCCCGATCGATCTCCAGGTAGCATGATCAGCAGTGTTTCGCGACTGCTCTCGTCGTCGCTCCTCGGAATCCGACCTGACCATTGCGCGCGCTGCAACTTCCCGTGCGCGCTCAGGTCCTCGATTTTCCCCGATTGATCTCCATGTAGCTGACCATGCTAGTATTTTGCACCTGCTTTCGTCGTCGCTCTTCGGAATTCGACCTGGCGCTTGCGTGCGCTTCAGCATCCCGTGTGCGCTCGAGTCCTCGATTTTCCTCGTTCGCTCTCCAGGTAGCGTGATTGTCAGTGTTCCTCAATCGTTCGCTGGCTCGAATTCTTTCGCTTCTCCTTCTCTGAGAGCGAGCAGCGGAATTTCGCAAGCGAGCTTCTTCTGCTACCTACGGGCTACGGCAATGTGCTGCGCACTACGGGTCCTTATTTGTGACGCATTTTGAGCATATTGGGATCGGCTTCGTCTAAGCGCAGCTTGGTGGCGCTGCTCTTGAGATAAAGAAGATATGCGCGGCATTCTCTTTATTTTGCTGTTAAAAAATAATTGTATAAAAGCTAAGGAGTTATAATTTGTCAGAGATTTTCAAAATCTCTTTGGTCGGGATTCTGTTGATGTTCATTGATCTTCCACCTGAATTTCACAAGAAGAGTCTTATGTGATACGAATTTATGAATCCTGTTTTACTTTATAGAAATACTTAGGGAAAAAAGTATAATAATACTTTATTATTTTGTTACACACTTTTTTCCACTTTTCACCTTATACCATTTGGTGGAGTTTTAATCACTTTTCACCTTTTACTTTTTTATGGGCTTATATTCACATTTAACCTTGTACTTTTTAGTGGATTTCATTCACTTTTCACCTTATACTTTCGGTGTGTTTATATTAATTGAATATAAAAGATACACACAACAATGTATACGTTGTCACTCGGCAACTGGTTTTCACAGACTAATCCGGGGATTAGGATTACGAGACAATACTTAGGTTTGATTCATACCTGTTATTAACCTTCATATAACCCTTTCGAAGGCGGACAATGCCTGATTTTAGGGACAATTCGTAGGTAAATTAGGTAAACCAATTTGATTACCTAATTTAAGGATAGCGTAATAACTGCATTATTACCTGTTATCTAGCTTCGTGGCAACCTTGATAAGGTTATTTCTGTAATCTAAAATAGGAAAAAACGGGTATACCTAGGTATCCTACTTTATAATTTGGACACCTGTATCCATGTTATTCGTGTCCTAATACCACCCCATTCAGCAAAATATTATAGTCGTCAGTTTTTTGTGTAAAATTAATTTCGTAATTCTGAAAAGTTAAAATATTCTATACCCAGAGTAAAGGAAAATACGATCAAAATCAACAAAGCAAATTTTTTTTTAAATATTTATTTCATTATTTCGCTGACCGTTTCTTTGACAGCTATATGTTAGAGTCGTCCGATTTGTATTAAATATAATTCGAAATTCTTAAAAATACACAAAATGTTATTTCCAATAGTATAAGATCAAACAAAAACACCTCTTAACGAGGTAAAAAGTAGTGGCGAACGCGCCTTTAACAAAAATTTCTGATATCAACAATTGTGACGAAAAATGATATTACATTCGATTAAATAAATAAACTATATTAAACTTATGATTTTGGCCCGCAACAGTAAATATTTATTTACCTACTCGTAAATTTTCTGTTTTAGCGTGCCGAATACATAAATTTAATAAACTTTAGTTATTTTATCGAGTGTAATATCATTTTTCGTCACAATTGTTGATATCATAAATTTTTGTTTAAGTCGGGTTCGCCACTAGTTTTTACCTCGTTAAGAGGTGTTTTTGTTTGATATCAGAAGTTTTTTTTACTCAAGAGTTTAAATACCCCAATATCATGACTAGGAGTCGTCCCCTTCTGCTTGGCTATTGAAAAACCAAACACACAGATTCGACCCCTAATCTTAGCTGAACGCCACCTTGAATTAGGCACAACAAGTTTTATCGCTTCAATTACCTATTTTAATAGCACAAGTTTGGAATCTCAAGGGCTGTATAGTTTCAGATTCCAAGAGAAATCTGTCGTTTCTTACATTTCCCGCCGAACTAGCGGGTTTTTCCAAAGTGGTAGGACAAACAGATCAAGTTTTTCTATTTTGATTAGCTTCATGCTAGTAAAGGACCCTAAAACCATAACAGATTTTCCGTTTGAAAAAATCGAATAAGAATTTTTTTCATTAAATTGGTTTTTTTCCTGTTTACTCGAATAAGTATGAAATATTACGTATACGGAGCTGAAACGAGTTGCACTTTTTATCGCTTAATATCTGCAAAACGGTAATTTTTAGGGCAAAAAGTGTTACAGATCAAAAGTTGAGGAATCTCAAGAACTATATGATTTAAAATTAAAAAAGAAATCGTTCGACTTAATTTTGAGAAAATAGTCAAAAAGTGGTTTTAAAAAATAACTTTTTGTTATAACTCTAAATCTACTATATTCAGACAATTTTACTATATAACAAGAAAGAACGCTATAGTCGAGTACCTCGACTATCAGATACACGTTACTCAGCTAAAGGGACCAAAGGGAAATGGAGATATGCAAGCAGCATAGCGAGATTGTAATGCGCCACCTACCCGCTATCTCAATTTATGGTTATGTGGGCGGCTGACAGACTTAAGCGAGCGGGCGTGCCAAACTTTTTTTGGGTCAATCGATAGGTATTGCCGAGACTTATACATTACAGTTACAATTTTTGTTTTAGCATTCTAGCATTTTTTCTAGCATTATTGTTACCTATTTTATGAACAATTGAAAATTCAATAAAATTACCGCAGGACTTTTTTGACAACCTATGGGTACTTTATGGGGTCGGAAACGCTTCCTTCTATCTATTACATAGTTTCCGACGAATCTAGTATACTCTTTTACTTTACGAGTAACGGGTATAACAATAATTAATATTTTGCAAATTCAATTGATATGACACCACAAGCAGCAAATCAACAGCTTTCACTAATACGCCACTAGGGGCGCCGATTGTTAGTGCTCTAGGTTCAGTGGCGGTATGTGGCGCCATAGGTGTGCTGGTAAAAAAAAAGATTTTCTGCAAGCATTTCTCCATCCCTCTCGCACTCTTTTTAGCTGGGTAACGGGTATTTAATAGTCGAGACCATCGTTTTCCATTGATTTTTCGATTGGACGTTTATATCCTATAGGCTGGCGAAAATCCTCCAGCTGAACCCTCTACGAGGGTGCCGGCTAGGCGATGGATACTGCATTACCCCGAGGTTAAGCCCTTTGAATCAATGGCCGTAGTTGGAGGTGCCTGGCGATAGGCATAAAACGCAAGTGGGTGGTTCCCCGGGAAAACAAAACAGTGTGGAAGGAGAAAAGGAAAAAATCAGGGCTGGGATGTCAGCCAGGTTCCAACTCCCCACGTAGGGAGGGGCCGAGGCGTACAAGCGAGGGGATGAAGGCAAAGGCGCAACACAAGGCAGCCCTCAAGATCAGAAGCCGGCTCCAGGACAAAGTGACCCTCTTCCAGGAGGAGAAGGAAAAGCTAGCCTGGGCTGAGCAAAGGATCGAGGAAGGAAGGCTGCACTTCGCAAGCAAGCCCGCAATGTCGTCGTCGGGCGGACTTGCGAACAAAGTGGAGGAGATGCTTGCCAATAAAAAGCAACGCTCATACGAGAGTGCCGCCAAGGACAAGGAGGCCGGTCATCCGCCACCGACAGTAGCAAGGCATCCCAACAAAAAGGCCAAGGTCAGTGATGTAGTTAACCGACACCTGATCGTGGCACTCATTGATAGGAACGACGAGAATGGGAAGATGACGGAGGCGCGCTGGAAGATCGACAATGCGAAGCCATCGTGGAAGCCGCCCAGGACCTTGCGCTAAACAACTCGTAGGACGGTGACCTGACTGTCATAGCCAACCCGTCGAGCGGAGATGAGCCAGCCACCCTTGACTCTGAGAGTGCTGCAGCTCAGTCTCCATAAAAGCAGACTCGCGTCGGCGGAGCTAGTGATTGCCCTGGAGCGAGGGCCCGTCGACATAGCCTTGGTACAAGAGCCACGGATTGCATCGGATTGCACCACGCTGCACACCACAGCGTTTGCGGAAGCTCCGACATTAACGACAGAGGTGAGTTACCCTTAGACTTTATTCTATCTACTAACTTATATATAGCAAACGTGGGGGAGAAACACACCTTCGTAGGTCCTACCTCGTCAAACGTGCTAGGTATAACGCTTGTAAAGGGGCAGAGTACTTTGGTCTCTGAATGGAGAGTCCTAAAAACCCCATCCTTCTCAGACCATAGCTATATTCAGTTTAGATATGATTTTAAAAGTGCTCCAAAGGTTTCTATAGAAACCCCCGGAACACGAACTGGGAAAAGATTACAAGGACAGTTACCTCGAAACTCGCGGCAAGCCCGGGCGTAGTAAAATCCGTGAAAGACATAGAAACGTCCCTAGAGACCCAGTCCAAGAAATTACCGGAATTACTTACATGCCCGACATCAAGAACAAGGAAGAAGACCAAGCCACCATGGTGGAATTGGGAACTGACACTCAAAAGAAATAACCTCCGAGAATTCTTTAGAATCGCCAAAGGCAGACAATGAGTTCATCAACGGGGAGTACAAAATCCTAAATCACACAGAGCACAAAGAAACTAGTGGAGAAACTTCTGCACCAACATCGAGAACGTCCCGGAAACAGCCAGACTCCGGAGGCTGCTTCGAAGCAACCTTCCATACAGAGTCAGCAAAAACGCGACGACCGACAGTGGACGTGGGAAGTGGGAAGTGAAGAAGCCCTAACAACACTTATGCAATCGCACTTCCCAGGATGCCCGAATGTCCTAGACGCCAGCACGGATCAGCAACTGGCAACTAATAACACGTAGGAAAATCAACTGTGCCTTAGACTCCTTTGCGGGTTATAAGGAACCACGACTAGATGGAATATTTCCAGCCATGTTACAGGTGACCAAGGAAAGGATCACCCCATGGCTATATAAAATATACTCGGAATGTCTAAGCACGGGCTATATCCCAATCCAATAGAGGACCTCTCGGATTGTCTTCCTCCCAAAAGCAGGAAAGTGCAGTCACGCAAGCCGCAAGGATTACAGGCCGGTAAGCCTTACCTCTTTCATACTCAAAACATTGGAAAAGCTGCTGGATCTACACATCAGGGACGATGTAGGAAGACTCATGACATCCAACCAGCACGCCTACACCAAAGAGAAATCTGTGGAAACGGCACTACACTCGATAGTAGTAACCATTAAGGAATATGCGCTTGGAGTATTCGTAGATATATCCGGGCAGTCAACAATGTCAAAACGGATGCTATAATGGATGGCCTAGAAGCGACCATCACGCACCCCGCAATAAGGCTCTGGATAAGAAACCTGCTTAGCTGCAGGCGGGTACATTCTGAGTGGCACCATTCAGAGGCACACCACAAGGTGGGGTCCTCTCGCCTCTCCTATGGAATTTGGTAGTCGACGACCTAATTAAGAGATTCGAGAGGAGAGCCCCAAAATAACTGACTATGCGGAGGACATAGGCATAATAATTACGGGAGTCTGTCCATCGACCCTCAGCTCCATAATGGAATCAACACTCAGGGAGGTATGTGAGTGGGCGGAAAAGGTGGGACTCAGTATCAATGCGGACAAGACGGACCTCATTCTCTTTCTTCTCATTCTCCTCGGAATCGACCCCATAGATATCCACGCTCAACTGACTGCAGGAAAGGCAGCACAACTTCTAGTTGCATCAGGTAACATGACGACGCAAAGTTTCGGGCATAGTTTAATCGGCCAAAGCATGATCAACAAAACGGACAACATGATCCCCAGAACGTGCCCGGAGGTTAAAACCACCTCCCAGACGACTGGAAAACGGGTCGGGACCAGACTCAACACTTCAACATATACACAGACGGCAGCAAGATGGAAGGGGGAGCTACCCAGCGACTGCAGCAAATTCCAGGCAGAAATCTTTGCCATAAAAAAATCAGCAAAAGTGGCTAAAAATATAAACCGACCACATGATGTAGTTAACGTGTTCGTGGACAGTCAAGCGGCGATAAGATCCATGCAGTAGTCAACGGTCTGTTCCAAAAATGTAATGGCGAGCAGGGGGGCACTAGACAGCCTCAGCAAGACAAAGTCAGTGCGGATCTATTGGTTCCCAGCCACCAGGGCATCGATGGCAAAGATATGCGTGGCCCCGTGAGGCCCATCCAGGTTAACCTAACTTAACCTAACCTATATCCTGTAGCTCGCATAGAGACATACAAATTTCAAAATTAAGCTGTTCGTGAAGATTTTTCCATCTGGAGTATTCTCCTCCTTACTTTGGGCATTTGCTCCACTTGAGTGATTTCAGCCAAGTCTGCAAGGGTATTAAATCTTCGGCTTGTCGAAGTTAGCTTCGTTTATTTTTACATTATTTAGTCGAAGAGTAAAAGGGTATATTAGATTCGTCCGAAATTCTATATCAGCTAGGTGGAAGCGTTTCCGACCACATATATATAAACACCGAAATCAGAAAGCTGATGTGAAGCTATGTTTAAAATTTTCAGCATGCACCTGGCTAGTCGGCGGAGGTGAGCTTACAGCATCCGTCAGATAAAGCTTACATTTAGGCTGAACTAAATAAAACGTTCTTTACGTGCAGCTACTAATTTTGCCTTTCCTAAATTAGCTAATATTTCGACGTGTCTTACATTGGGTATCTATCCGGTGTAGGTCTATCGTTTAGTTTTTGTAATCTATTACCAGTATATGTTTAGGACTGAAACTGATACGGCACAAGGATATTGTTTACTATAAAGTGCCCTGTCATTGTCGGTATTTATTTCACTTCCAATATCGGTTCGAATTGGAATTTGTTAAATTATTTTTGAGTGTTCCCCTTCGATTACTTAAATTTTTATTAATTATCTTTTCAAGAACTTCTTTTCGATCAGTACAAGACATTTAAATGTTATTCATTTTATTTTACTTGTACTCTTTAGTTCCAAATTTGTTTACTTTTTATTGATGGATAAATTGAGATCCTAAGCAATTAACTTTATTGGTGACGAAAATTTCATCGCCGGTGTGCTCGGGATTTCTTGATCTCTAACTATTGCTTTTTTTGTTGACGAATATTTCTACATCAGCGTGTTTAGGATTTGTTAGTCCATAAACAATTTATTTTTTTGTTGGTGAATATTTTTGCGTCGATGTGTTCAGGATTTGTTAATCCCAAACTTTTCTCGCTATTTTCCACAAATATCGAATCTGTATTTTCGCAACTTTTTAAATCGAAATATTTTTTTCTAATAAATTCTTTCACTTGAAGAGTATTATTAACTCAATTAAACTTATTTGGTTTTTTCTTCATTGTCATTGTATATTAACTTGTCTGTCTTCCCTTTATATTCCTAAACTCCCTTTTCTATATTTATTATAGCTCCTATTTTTATACCCGTTACTCGTAGAGTAAAAGGGTATACTAGATTCGTCGGAAAGTATGTAACAGGCAGAAGGAAGCGTTTCCGACCCCATAAAGTATATATATTCTTGATCAGGATCACTAGCCGAGTCGATCTAGCCATGTCCGTCTGTCCGTCTGTCCGTCTGTCCGTCTGTCTGTCCGGATGAACGCTGAGATCTCGGAAACTATGAGAGCTAGGCTATTGAGATTTGGCGTACAGATTCCTGAGCTTCTTACGCAGCGCAAGTTTGTTTCAGTAGACTGCCACGCCCACTCTAACGCCCACAAATTGCCCAAAACTGTAACTCCTACAGTTTTGATGCTAGACAGAAAATTTTAACTGAAAAGTATTAGTCTTGTCAATACCTATCGATTGACCCAAAAAAAAAAAAAAAAAAAATTTTGCTACGCCCACTCTAACGCCCACAAACCTCCCAAGAAAAAATGCTATGACGTCAGAGCCAGACAATGCGAAATATGTTTACGCGTGTATGTGTGTGTATGTAAATAGTTGCCGGCCGAACTTAGCGACAAAGAAAAAAGCACTGCCGGCGCTCAGAGAGAGCAAAGTGCGCGGCTAACTTATTCTATTGAATAATGAACAATTTACCCATTTGTCCCATTGACGGGCAAAAACCTTTAAGGATCTGTAAATCTTTATTTATCTCTTTCAATGAATATGTATTAGTTTAATAAATACCTATAGATTTTCCCAAAAAACTTTCCCGTTTTCAGTCCAATGCCCTCAAACCAAGGTAGTTAAGACAAACCTTGACACTAGAGCCAGAAAATGACATACATACATACACATGTATTTATGCATGTGTGTGGGTGTACAAAATTGCAAACTAATATCCGGGGCGAATAGAACTCTTTCAAACAAAGCTATTCAACGAAATATTTTATTGAATAACTAGTGCAAACATTTATGTATATTTAATTGTACAGAATGTGCCTTAAAATTGTGTATGTTTAGCAATTTATCTGTTGCTTTCTCATTCTTGGCGTTGGCTGATACAAAAGCAGAGCCGAAAAATGACAGCAAGGGAGAGAGAAAAAAGTACGCGGCTAACTTATTAAATTAAATATTGAACAAAAAAATAAACTATTTGTCCTTTTTTCCCTCTGTCCTCCAACCACTTTACTTATAGCTGTAATTTTGTTGATTGCTTATGTTCAACGAACATATATTAATACAAATGTTTTTATTCTATTTTATGTTGTGCTCTCTCTTTCTTGGCGCAGGCTGTAACAAATGCTGGTCAAAAAAAGAATGGCAATTACAGGGCTGCTAACGCTAAGAGAGAGCGGGTCAAAAAAAAAGAGAATGAAAAGCGCTGCCAACGATAAGAGCGTACAGTGCGCAGCTAACTTATTCTATTGAATATTAAACAATTTACTCCTGTTCTCTGCCCTAACACCAATTCATTGGTCTACCAATTTCAATTACCTATTTCTGATTATTGTTAGATTTAAATTGCTGAAAAGCAACAGCATGGGCGCGGGAGGGAGGGCTTTTGCTCTTTGCTTTTTTTCCCTTCTTAGTGCATTTTTAAGCGCCAAAAGAGAGGTATATTTGGGGGAAAAGGACCGAAATCCGTGCACGTTAAATTGGCGGGCTAAAAGTTTACAGCGCTGTACATATTTCTGTTGTCTTTTAAAAGATATGTATGTTTATTTATGTTGTTTGTATGTTTAATCAATGCCTCTAATTGTCAAACAAAATAGCCAGTTCACTCCAACGCCCACAAACCGCCCAAGGAGTTGAGAAAAGCAATGACGTCAGACGTCACTCAGACAATGTACATATGTATACATCATTTTATTTCTGCATGTTTGTATGTAACTAGTTGCAAACTGAGTTAAGCAGCGATTAGAACTTTTTTTAACAAATCTATTTGACCAAACATTTTATTGAACAACTAACGCAAACATTTAAATTGAAGAAAACATTATAGGCTCTAAAATTGTTCATATTAAGCAAACATACATAAATATTAATGTTTTCAGTCTATTTTATGTTTTGCTCGTCGTTTTAGACTCCCCTGTTTTCTACCCTTACACCATGTTATTGGTCTACTTAATTCCGATTAGGTTAATATAAGATTTAAGTGCCTGACAAACAATGGTACGGGCGCGGGAGGGAGGGCTTTTCGCTCTTTGCATTTTCTCTTACCGCAGTGCATTCACATGGGCCAAATGAGACGGAAGATTGAAGTAAAAGGACCGAAAATCCGAGCACGTAAAATTGGCGCGAAAAACTTTACAGCTCTGTAAATCGTTCTGTCTTCAGATATCAGATCAAATATGCATATGCACTGTTTTAACCAATACCTATAGACTGTCCCATAAAATATTTGCCATGCCCACTCCAACGCCTACAAATTTCCCAAGGAGTTAGGAAAAGCAATGACGTCAGGCCAGATAATGACATATATTTACATATGTACATATGTTTGCGTGTAAATAGTTGCAAACTGAATTGCGCGGCGAATATAACTCTTTTAAACTATGTATGTATGTTTTGCTCTTTCTTTCTCGGCGCAAGCTGAAACAAAAAAAATGATAATGTAAAGCGCTGCCAACGCAAAGAGAGAGCAGAGTGCGTGGCTCACATGTTATATTGAATATTTGACAATTTAGTTATTTATCCTTTTCCCGTCTTTCCTCTGGCCAATTTACTTATTGCTATTATTTTGCTGTCTGTTGTTGCTTAACAAACATACATTAATATAAATGTTTTCAGTCTGTTTTATGTCTTGCTCTCTCTTCCTTGGCGCAGGCTAAAACAAAAGCGGGACAACAAAATGAGAATGAAAAGCGCTGCCAACGCTAAGAGAGAGCACAGTGCGCGGATAACTTATTCTATTGAATATTTAGCAATTCAAACTATGTATTTGTCCTTTACCCCTCTGTCCTCTGGCCAATTTACTTATTGCTATTATTCTGTTGTTTGTTAATATAAATTAATATAAATGTTTTCAGTCTGTTTTGTCTTGCTCTCTCTTACTTGGCGCAGGCTGAAACAAAAGCGGGACAAGAAAATGAGAATGAAAAGCGCTGCCAACGCTAAGAGAGAGCACAGTGCGCGGCTAACTTACTCTATTGAATAATAAACAACTTAATTTTGTTCCCCTTTTGGCTCTACCCGAACACCAGTTCATTGGTCTACCAGTTGTATTTACCAAATTCCGATCAGGTTAATGTATGATTTAAATTGCAAAAACAATAGAAAGGGCGCGGGAGGGAGGGTTTTTTGCTCCTAGCATTTTCTCTCTTTGTGCATTTTGATGCGCCAAAAGAGAAGTATATTTCGGGGAAAAGGACCGAAAATCCGTGCATGTAAAATTGGCGGGCAAAAACTTTACAGCGCTGTAAATCTTCTGTTATGTCTTTAGTCTACGACTAACCATCGTAAGCGATTCTACTGCCCGTGTGCCGAATGCGATTTTTGCGAATTTTTCAAGTGTTTTCTAATTTAAAAGCGATATTCCTAACGTAAATTAACCTTTGCAAGCAATTTAACGTAAACTCAATAAATTAATTTTCCTTTGCTAAGAAGTTAACGTAAATTTGTGTTTTTCCTTTGCTAAAAAGTAAACGTAATTTTGTGTTTTTGCGCGCACGCGAGTTGTTGCTGCTTTTGCCGACGTCGCTGCCGCGATTTGCTGATGACTGGTTGCTGCGCACTTTGCTAAGTACCCTTTTTAAAGTAATTTTATTAACAATAACAAACATTTCTATTTTCATATTGTAAATTTTTTTCTGGTAAATTTCCAATTTTAAATTTTTTTCATTTGTTCATTTTTCATTTTAAAGTAGTTTCATTGACAATTATAAATATTTATATTTTCATATTTTAAATTTTTTCCGATTAAATTTTTGATTTTAAATTTTTCTAATCGCTTCGCACTTTTTTCTTACTTATAGGAATATAAAAAAATTGCCTTTTTAAAGGCTTTTTTTATATTTTTATAAATTTACGTATTTATTATCTAATAGTTCTATAAGTTTTAGTCTTTTTAAAGACTAACACTTATAATTCTATTTATAAATTAAGGTATTTATTTATTCACTTAATTAAGTGTTTTAATATTTTAATAATATTTGTTAGGTAGTTAAAGTAGTTATATAATAATAATTATAATAATATTTGAAGACTAGGTCTTTTTAAAGACTTTTTCTTTGATTTCTATTATTTTATATTTTCAATATTTCTATATACTAATAAAATAGTTCTATTAATATTGATTAAATAATCCTTTTTTAAAAAATATATATTTATTGTTTATATTTTAAAGATATATTTTCCATTGGGGAAATTAAAAAAATTGTATAAAAATGCCTCGTTTAAATAGACCTACTGCATCTCAACGGGCTAGGAATCAATTATTAAGAAATAGGGCAAATAGGGAAAACATTGAGTATGCAGAGATGGAGAGGATAGAAAATGTAGAAGCTCATCGTAGGCGAAGGGAAAATATTTTAGTCAGGGATGGAGAGCAGGGCGTTAATACAGCGTCTCGTAGGTCAAGACGCCTTAATCTTACCGCTCGTGCAGTCGAACAAGCTGCCGATACTCAGCGTCGTTCAGAAAGGCGACAGATTAGCGAGCTTAGAGATATAGAGCAGGATCAAGACACAGCGAACCGTAGGGAAAGGCGGCGAAATAGCCAAGTCCGAGCTACAGAGCAGGTTCAAAATACTGCTGACCACTCGGAAAGGCGCTTGAATCCTGCTTTCCGTGCGGATGAGCAAGCAGCCGATACTCGGCGTCGTTCTATTAGACGGCGAAATAGCCAAGTGCGAGCTACAGAGCAGGCTCAAAACACTGCTGACCACTTGGAGAGGCGCTTGGATCCTGTTTTTCGTGCGGGTGAACAAGCAGCCGATACTAGTCGTCGTTCTATTAGGCGGCAAAATAGCCAAGTCCGAGCTACAGAGCAGGTTCAAAATACTGCTGACCACTCGGAAAGGCGCTTGAATCCTGCTTTCCGTGCGGATGAGCAAGCAGCCGATACTCGGCGTCGTTCTATTAGACGGCGAAATAGCCAAGTCCGAGCTTCAGAGCAGGTTCAAAATACTGCTGACCACTCGGAAAGGCGCTTGAATCCTGCTTTCCGTGCGGATGAGCAAGCAGCCGATACTCGTCGTCGTTCTATTAGGCGGCAAAATAGCCAAGTCCGAGCTACAGAGCAGGTTCAAAATACTGCTGACCACTCGGAAAGGCGATTGAATCCTGCTTTCCGTGCGGATGAGCAAGCAGCCGATACTCGGCGTCGTTCAATTAGGCGCTTGGATCCTACGTATCGTGCGGGTGAGCAAGAAGCAAATACCCTGCAACGAGCACAGGTTAGATCAACACAGGATCGCCTGTTGGAAAGAGCGCAGGATAGGGCTAGGAGAGCTACAGCTAGAAGTGTTAGGGATCGCAGGGTCGTCGAGCAGGCGAGGAATACACTGGCTCGACGAAGTGCACGTATAGCTGCTCGACAAGCAGCCATCGATGCAATTCAAAATATAAGTCAAAGAGTTAGTCAGTATAGAAGCCTTAGTGGAAACAGGGAAGCAGAAAACCTTCGGAACTCAATCCGAAGTCAGGAGATACGGCTTATTATGTCTCAGGAGCATAGGCCCAGTAGAAGACCTACTGAATTGGAAGTTCTTATAGCCACTTTTAATAGAAAAGTGAAGCTTGGTCCCGATCAGATTTGCCTTTGTTGTAAAGGATTGTGGTTCCCAAAGCAAATAAATAAGCTTTCTAGAGCCTATTTAGAAGAACATTGCGAGTTCAGGGAAGAGATTTACCAAAATGCAAGCCAGCTTGCTTTCACTGGTGAATCTTTTAAGTTCTGTGCAACCTGTCACAGCAATATAAAAGCCGGCAAAAAGCCCAAAGGTGCCATTTCCAACGGCCTAGATTTCCCAGAAATTCCTCATTGCTTAAGGGGGCTTACTCCCTTGGAGGAACGACTGATTTCACCTCGCCTTCCATTTATGATTATTAAGTCGATAGGTCATGAGCGTCAGAGTGCTATAAAAGGAGCTGTTGTAAATGTTCCAATTCCAGTAAGCAATATTGTGACGTCCCTCCCACGAGCTTTTAATGAAGCTGAGGTTATACAGCTCCACCTCAAGCGAAGAATGGAATATGGACATAATTTCATGGCAGAGACCATTAGGCCTTCTAAAATTGCTGACGCTATTAGATACTTAGTGAATACCGAGCTTTACAGAAAGCATAATGTGTCAGTAAACGAGCAGTGGATCTCTGATTTTACATCCGAAACTGTTCCCTTCATAGCATCTCAAGCTGACTTAGCATTAGTAGAGGAGCAATTAGCCATCCAGCAGGAGGATGTAAATTCGGAGGCGACTAATTCCAATGAGAATGCGGAAGCCGAAGAGCTAAATCCTGGAGGACAAGAAACGATGCTTGAGAATAACCAGACACACAATGTAGGAATTCCGAGAATTACAATGGCTCCAGGTGAGGGCCAAAGACCTCTCGACGTGATTCTCGATGCTGACTCTGAAGAATTAGCGTTCCCAAGCATATATGCTGGCGTCAAGAGACCATCTTCAGAGAGTTATACAACCGTAGTTAGGTCTGAGCTTAGGAACGTAGATAGAAGAGGTTGTAGAACTGACAAATTATTCTTCAATTATAAGAAGTTGGAATTAATTAAAATTCGAAACAATATTTCAACTTGCTTACGTAAGCGCAGCGCCTTCAGCGCTATAACAGCTGCTAACGTACTTGATGAAGATTTTATGGGCAACTTAATTAGCCATGATGATGGATATCGAATTCTTAAAGATATTCGCACGTCTCCTGCTCACTGGGAAGAAGAAAAGAAGAAAGTCATGGCTATGATTCGCCAGTTTGGTTTGCCAACTTTCTTTATAACTCTGTCGGCCGCTGAAACTAGGTGGCCAGAGCTGATAGTACTGCTCAAGCGCAATGTAGATAGGGTTGAAATAAATGAAGAAGAAGCTTTAAATTTACAATTTAGGGAAAAGGCGCGCCTGATTAGGACAGACCCAGTGACGTGTGCTAGATATTTTGATTATAGATATAGGGAAGTTCTTAAGTTAATGAAGAAACCTGGTGGTATCTTTGGAAGTAATTTTGTTACTACCTATTATTGGCGAGTTGAGTTTCAACAGAGAGGTTCACCTCATATTCACGGTATGTTTTGGCTGAAAGATGCCCCGGAAGTGGATTTCAACAATGAAGAATCTATGTCTAGTGTAATAGCCTTCATTGATCAGTTTGTAACTGTGGATGTTACGAACACAGATTTGGCTCCGTATGTTGAATACCAAAAGCATAAGCACGGGCATTCGTGTCTTAAAAAGGTGCGCGGACAATCTGTTTGTCGATTCGGTATTCCATATCCTCCAATGCCCCAAACGGAAATATTGAAGCCACTTCCTGAAGAAACTCAAAACTTTTCTCTTCACCACGAAAACTTTAAAAAAATTCGTAGCTTTTTGCTTCGCGATCAATCAGATGATTTGATTAGCCATCTTAGCATATTTGAAAATTTTCTTTCTCATGATCAGGTGAGCCTCAGTTACGAGGACTACATATATGCTATTAGGTCTAGTTTGAAAAAACCACAGATTTTTCTGAAGAGAACATTTGCAGAAATTCAAGTTAATGCTTATAATAAACACATTCTTTCTATGCAAAGGGCAAATATGGATATCCAGTTAATTTTGGACCCTTTTGCTTGCTGTAGCTACATAATTAATTATATTAACAAATCCCAAAGGGGTATTTCGAAGTTAATGCGAGAAGCAGCTAATGACATTCGAAGAGGCAATTCAAGCATTCGGCAAAAGCTACAGTATCTTGGTCACAAATTTGTTTCGGGCACTGAGATCTCTGCTCAGGAGGCCGTATATTGTTGTCTGGGATTGGCGTTGTCAGAATCTAGCAATAAATGCGTTCACGTAAACACCTTCCCTCCAGAACAACGAGTTCGTATGCTTAGACCTACAAGCGTCCTGCAAAATATGCCTCAGAATTCCACTGACATCTTTCAGAAAGGTTTGCTGGACAGATACGAACAAAGACCAGATTCTCATGAAGGCCTGTGTTTAGCCGATTTTGCTGCAAACTATGAGTTTTCAAAAAGCCGGGGAAGAACTCGTCAAGGGAGAAATAGTGACAACGAAGCTGAAGAAGAAAATGATATTTTAGGAGAAGTTTATTTCGCGCTTCGCGACGGTAGTGGTTTTATTAGAGAAAGGAATAGGCCGAGTATT
This sequence comes from Drosophila subpulchrella, assembly GCF_014743375.2. Classification (NCBI taxonomy): domain Eukaryota; kingdom Metazoa; phylum Arthropoda; class Insecta; order Diptera; family Drosophilidae; genus Drosophila; species Drosophila subpulchrella. The sequence continues at coordinate 71,006 of NW_023665473.1, read as the reverse complement.
ATTAGGTATAGCCCCTTCAATATTAATATAGATAGACAGAATTATTTTAGAGCATTAGTGATGCTTTTTTCTCCGTGGAGAGACGAACAGGTAGATTTAGTACAGAGAAATTGTGAGGAATTTTACCTAGGGAATGAAGAGGCTATTAAAGCCAATTTTGATAGATTTAATTCCATAGAAAGTTTGGAAGACGCGCTTAGAAGGGCCATGGAAGTAGAGGAGAATAATGAGGAAAATATAGATGAGGAGGCCGCAGTTAATGAGGAGTTTGGGGCCCTAGCTTTTCCGGAAATATCTTCTCAAATAAATGTTTTAAACTTAAACAATAATGTTCAAGAAATTGATCCGGATAGCAATATCCGGATAATAAAGCTCCCGCCAATTATTTCCGCTGAAAGCTTAGCAACTCTAGTTAGATCCCTCAATTTGAAGCAAAAAACCTTTTTAGCGCATGTTTTGCATAATGCAAGAAGAAATGCTAGTTTTTATGAGTTCGTAGGAGGCGGAGCAGGTGTCGGCAAGAGTAGACTTATTTCTACGCTATTTCAGTCCCTTTCCAAGGAGTATAATGGTAGAGCAGGATGCGACCCAACTTCGGTTAAAATATTATTGTGCGCTCCCACAGGCAAAGCTGCTTTTGGAATCGGAGGCTCCACTCTTCATTCCATGTTTTCTCTCCCTGTAAATCAGGCTGGGTCTGCATTTAGGAGCTTAAGCCCTGATTTGTTAAATACCCTGCGTTCTAGATTTATTGATCTCAAAGTACTTATAATAGACGAAATTTCTATGGTCGGCGCAACAATGTTTTCCCATTTGGACTCTCGCCTTAAGCAAATTTTTTCCAACGTCGATGCTCCCTTCGGAGGTATTTCGGTCATCGTGTTCGGCGATCTTAGACAATTGCGGCCAGTATGTGATCGTTGGATTTTTCAGCCGCCGTCGCATGATCTATACAGTGCTATATTTGGATCTTACCTGTGGAGCCCTTTTAAGTTTTTCGAACTCACAGAGATAATGCGACAGCGAGATGACCAGCCGTTTGCAATTGCACTCAATAACATGGCGTCCGGCCAAATGTCGTCTGATGATATAAGCTTACTTAGGACCCGAATTTCCGATGAAAGTCATGTACCAAATGACGCAATTCACCTTTTCTCAAGCAATCAGGACACAGATCGGTACAATAGGGAGAAGCTCAGCTCGATTCCCACTGATCAGTTTAACTCGGAAGCTATAGACTCAGTTAAGTCTGCACAACTTAGCTCAGAGCAGAGGAACAGATGTCTGGAACAAGCTAGGGTATTAAAAACATCTGAAACACAAGGTTTGTGTACCTCACTGATTTTAAAAACCACTGCTAAATATATGATGACGGTCAATGTAGATACATCCGACGGTCTCGTTAATGGAGCCACAGGTGTTCTTAGGGAGATAGGCTTCAGTACGTCCAACACTCCGAATATTCTTTGGATACAATTTTTAGATGAAAGCATAGGAGTTAGTGCACGATCAAAGTGCAGGCACCGTCAAGAGCCTTCATGGACCCCAGTTGTTAAGATTATCAAGAGCTTTCAGATTAATTCTAGCCAGGCCACTACCATTGACCGAAAGCAGTTTCCAGTGGTACCTGCAGAAGCCATTACTATTCACAAAAGTCAAGGCGCTACATACAGCAAAGTGGTGGTTCACACTAGTCCAGGAATGCAGAGAGCTGCACTGTATGTAGCCTGTAGCAGAGCCACAAGTGCAGCAGGTCTTTATATCATTGGACCTTTCGTCCCTCCAAGATCCGCTCAGGACTCAGCTTCAGAAGAAGAGCTCCGAGAATTGCGTTCCGCTAAGTTACTGAATACCCATTTCGATTGCTTACTCAATAGTCCGAACCTTCATATCTTTTTCCATAATACGGAAAGCTTGCACTGCCACATTAGCGATGTATGTTCCGATCAGCTAATGCTTAAGTCTTCACTTTTGTGCTTCGTTGAGGCTTCCACATACTCAAATGAAGCATATGATATTCCTGGCTTTACCCCAGCAGTGCGACTAGATTGCCAGTCAGTAGCTAGCGGAGCTCGGCCAAAAAGGCATTCTCGTATTCATTCGAAACGAACTTTTTGAGAATGTTAGTCTTTGTTCAAGTGGTCGCTTTTTTGCTAATTCTTCAAATTTAGCCTCTCCAGTGTTCGAGTTTGCCACCTTTAAGTACCGTTCTTTAGGGATTATTGTTATATATAAAAGTCCGACGTATCCGTTGATAAAGTTTGAAACAGAATTTAAGGATTTATTTCAGCGGCACACGTTCTTAAATAGTAATTGTTTAGTGTTAGGAGATTTTAATTTGTGCCTTCACTCCATCTCTGGCTGCTGTAGGAGAATTTTCGATTTTTTAGCAGATGCAAAAGGGTTTAGCTCATTACTAGATTTGGATTCGTCCACAACCAATTGCAATACGCATATTGATTGGGCGTTTTCAAATATTTTCGATAATAGGGCCACTGCGCGCACATTTGAGACCACGTATAGCTACCACAGTGGTATATTAGTTAGCATAAGGGAGGCAGAGTAGGTAGTGTACATATGTATATACTTAAATATAATATTAATAATATATATTAACAAAAAAAAAAAAAAAAAACCAAAAAAAAATTTAGTAATTAAAATTTAATTAATTATTTATTAACAAAAAAAAAATTAAAAAAAAAAAAATTGTGTGTGGCTGTCTGTGTGTCTGTCTGACTGTCTGTCTGTCTGTCTGAATGTCTGTCTGAATGTCTGTCTGTATGTCTGTATGTCTGTATGTCTGTATGTCTGTATGTCTGTATGTCTGTATGTCTGTATGTCTGTATGTCTGTATGTCTGTATGTCTGTATGTCTGTATGTCTGTATGTCTGTATGTCTGTATGTCTGTATGTCTGTATGTCTGTATGTCTGTATGTCTGTATGTCTGTATGTCTGTATGTCTGTATGTCTGTATGTCTGTATGTCTGTATGTCTGTATGTCTGTATGTCTGTATGTCTGTATGTCTGTATGTCTGTATGTCTGTATGTCTGTATGTCTGTATGTCTGTATGTCTGTATGTCTGTATGTCTGTCTGTCTGTCTGTCTGAATGTCTGTCTGTCTGTCTGTCTGAATGTCTGTCTGAATGTCTGTCTGTATGTCTGTATGTCTGTATGTCTGTATGTCTGTATGTCTGTATGTCTGTATGTCTGTATGTCTGTATGTCTGTATGTCTGTATGTCTGTATGTCTGTATGTCTGTATGTCTGTATGTCTGTATGTCTGTATGTCTGTATGTCTGTATGTCTGTATGTCTGTATGTCTGTATGTCTGTATGTCTGTATGTCTGTATGTCTGTATGTCTGTATGTCTGTATGTCTGTATGTCTGTATGTCTGTATGTCTGTATGTCTGTATGTCTGTATGTCTGTATGTCTGTATGTCTGTATGTCTGTATGTCTGTATGTCTGTATGTCTGTATGTCTGTATGTCTGTATGTCTGTCTGTCTGTCTGTCTGAATGTCTATCTGTCTGTCTGTCTGAATGTCTGTCTGTCTGAATGTCTGTCTGTATGTCTGTATGTCTGTATGTCTGTATGTCTGTATGTCTGTATGTCTGTATGTCTGTATGTCTGTATGTCTGTATGTCTGTCTGTATGTCTTACAAAAAAACACAAATATTAACTAATATTAAGGTAAAATAAATATTCCTAAAAAAAACATAGAAAATTAAGTAGTTAGCTTATTGCTAACTATTTAATTGTTTATGTTTTTTCTTTTCCTTTAAAAAAAAAAAACAAAAAACCAAAAAAATATTTATTACATTTAACTTTATTTTATAAAAACTAAATAGGTATTAATGTAGCAAATTATTGAAAAAACTAAAAAACAAAAAAAAAGTATGAGTAGGTTGTAGTAATGTAAAATAAGTAATATATATTTTAATTTATTTGGTACCATTAATAATTATGCCTTCCGTATGGTACGGATAAACAAAATTTTTGGGGAACATGGAGTTTTCAAATTTGTACAAAGTTAGACAACTCAAGTCGACTCGAAGGTCCCCAAAATTGAATTTTGGTTTGAAAGACCCCGTTGCAAAGCAACGGCCTCCTCGTGGTGTTCCCTGGGTACCGATTTTAACATAGTAATCGGGAGCAAATTCGAGCGGCGAAAAACATACATGAAGGCATATTTATTTTAAAGTTTGTTATCTGAGTAACGGGTATCTGATAGTCGAGGTACTCGACTATAGCGTTCTTCCTTGTTCTTAATAGATTAAACCGAATTAATAGATCAGATTCCCATCCTTCTATTTCATAAAACAAATGTCTTGATTCAAATATATTTATATAGTGGTAGAATTTAATAATGGAATACACATGAACTGTATATACTTTTTATTCCCGTTACTCGTAGAGTAAAAGGGTATTCTTGCCTAAGTTCGATGGACAAGGTCGGGTCACTCCGCGGGACGAGGAGGGGTATAGACGCTCGTCGCTGGCACGGGGACGCTGATTTATTGCAGTCGGATCGCGTCGCGACACGGGTGATTATGGGTATCACGGTGCCGGACCACAGGCGATATGGACTGTGTGAGTAGAGGTACCGGATACTCGTGTAACCGGGGATCAACAGTGTGTTGAGGTCACGCCGCAGGACAAGGAGGATAATGACACACATGTCGCTAGCACGGGGACACTAGAGAGAACACAGGACGATTCGCGTCGCGACACAGATAGCTAGGGTAGTATGGTGCCGGACCACAGGCGATCGATGAGCTGTGTTAGAGTGAGTTGACAAGAGTCTTTACGTGAGAGAAGTAATAAGACTTGTGAGTGTTTAGATTTGTAACTGACTTTATTGAGCTGTTGGTTAGCGCATGACCCGGAAGATTTGGGCATGCGTTATCTGCTAGGTAAGCATCGGGTTGGAGCTGCAAGCGTGTTGACCTATTTTAGCTGGTTGTCTACGCTGCAATGTCAGCAGTATGCTGCTTGCTGCTTGACCCATACTGCAGCGTCGGCACTATATTGTGCTGCTACTGTGCGCCTGGTCGCTGTTCCGTATAAGTTGCATTGGTCGTCTGTACTGCTCGCTGACAACTTACAACTCCGTCGTGTTGGGGGTTGCGTGCGTTTGACCCGTGCTGCGCAACTTTTGTTACGAACAAAGGGTATACTGGATTCGTCGGAAAGTATGTAAGAGGCAGAAGGAAGCGTTTCCGACCCCATAAAGTATATATATTCTTGATCAGGATCACTAGCCGAGTCGATCTAGCCATGTCCGTCTGTCTGTCCGTCCGGATGAACGCTGAGATCTCGGAAACTATAAGAGCTAGGTTATTGAGATTTGGCGTGCAGATTCCTGAGCTTCTTAGCAGCGCAAGTTTGTTTCAGCAGAGTGCCACGCCCACTCTAACGCCCACAAACCACCCAAAGCTGTGGCTCCTACAGTTTTGATGCTAGAATAAAAATTTTAACTGAAATGTATTGTTCTCATCAATACCTATCGATTAACCCAAAAAAAAGTTTGCCACGCCCACTTCAACGCCCACAAACCGCCCACAAACTTCAAGAAATCGTAAATATGAACGCGGATATCTCGGAAAATATCAAAGATAGAGAAATGGGATTTCAGACTTAGATTCCGTAGGCTTGAGCGCAGCGCAAGTTTGTTACGCGAATATGCCACGCACACTCTAACGCCCACAAACCACCCAAGCCTGTGGCGCCCACAATTTTCATGCTAGATAAAAAATTTTAACTGAAATTTATTGGTCTCGTCAATGCCTATCGATTGATAAAAAAAAAACTCACAACAGGCAGAAAATGCTGCAAACGAAGGGCAACCAAACGCCAAACGGTATCCAAAACCGATAGGGCCATTGTCCTTAAGCTTAAGCTGTACTGGCAGAGCAAATTTGGCCGATTCCCCATTGCCCAGGGAAGGGGGCGCCTCGATTAGTAAGCGGCTGATTGTCACTGGACGATAGTGGCGATCGATGGACACAAGGAAATACTGGAAATATCAGCAAAGGGTGAAACATCGCAACGAGCAGGTGGCAACGCTTCTCCATCGGTATCGATATCCGATGAACTATCGATCGCACACGGATAGTGTGAACAGACGGAGGAACGACGATAGGGTTGAGAAGGTAGTAACAACCAGCGATCTGGGAATCGATAGTCGATGAGTGTCGATATCCCAGTGGGAACACATGAAGTATCGGCACGGGAGTTTCAATTCGTTGAGGCACGCGCAGGGGAAAAGAGTGCAAGCTCCACCGGCGCTGTGGAACTCTGCATAGAGCTGTGAGCGTCGAGGGAGCATATAGGAAACAACGAGGGAGCGTCGAGGGACTCATCGCATCTCAAGGACTTAAAGGGTACTGGATACACAAGGATTAAGGCCGGAGAGGAGGAACGAGTTTTTTTTTGTATCCGGGAGAAAGGTCGGGATGTAAGAAGTTGGATAAGTCCTCACAAATTGCAGCGGCAATTTTACATGGTGGCCTACCGGCAAATCAGCATGTAGTAACGGCATGGCAAAGATAAGTTGAGATTTTGGAGAAAGAGAGTTTGAAGAACGAGAGGTTTGAGAGAGAGGGAGAGAGAGTGGAGACTTCGAGGGCAGAGTGAGGGTGCCATGTCGGATTTTGGACTCTGCTGTGGACTTTGGGCCAGGAGAAGAAGTGTCGCGCCTGCGTGCCACATGCCACAGGAAGATCAGCAGGATCAGCCGTGGGTCTTAGACAAAGAGTCCAAAAGCATCTGTGGACCTTGTACCAAAAGGGCTATAACAGTTTCCGGAGCCCCTATATAAGGCCGCAGAGCACTGGAAGCTGGATCAGTCGATCATGATCTGTTATCAAAGTCAACATCTGGAATCTCCGAATTGAGACACGCGTAGCTGAGGTCCAGAGGGCAAAGCACGGGTAAGTCAAGGCGGTTTGTTTCCTACTTTGTCACGACCACACCAAAGACAAGGAAGAACGCTATAGTCGAGTACCTCGACTATCAGATACCCGTTACTCAGCTAAGGGGACCAAAGGAATATGGAGATATGCAAGCAGCAAAGCGAGATTGAAATGCGCCACCTACCGGCGGTAGAAGGATTTTTAGCGTTATGGGCGTTAGAGTGGGCGTGGCAACATTTTTTTTGGATCAATCGATAGGTATTGACGAGACCAATACATTTCAGTTAAAATTTTTAATCTAACAATAAAATTGTGAGCGCCACAGGCTTGGGCGGTTTGTGGGCGTTAGAGTGGGCGTGGCATATTCGCATAACAAACTTTCGCTGCGTACAAGGCTACGGAATCTAAATCTGAAATTCCAATACTCTATCTTTGATAGTTTCCGAGATATCCGCGTTCATACTAACGATTTTTTGAAGTTTGTGGGTGGTTTGTGGGTGTTAAAGTGGGCGTGGCAAACTTTTTTTATGTCAATCGATAGGTATTGATGAGAACAATTTATTTCAGTTTAAATTTTGACTCTAGCATCAAAACTGTAGGAGGCACAGTTTTGGGCGGTTTGTGGGCGTTAGAGTGGGCGTGGCACTCTACTGAAACAAACTTGCGCTGCGTAAGAAGCTAAGAAATCTGCACACCAAATCTCAATAGCCTAGCTCTCATAGTTTCCGAGACCTCAGCGTTCATACGGACAGACGGACAGACGGTCAGACGGACAGACGGACAGACGGACAGACGGACATGGCTAGATCGACTCGGCTAGTGATCCTGATCAGGAATATATATACTTTATGGGGTCGGAAACGCTTCCTTCTGCCTGTTACATACTTTCCGACGAATCTAGTATACCCTTTTACTCTACGAGTAACGGGTATAACAAGAAAGAACGCTATAGTCGAGTACCTCGACTATCAGATACCCGTTACTCAGCTAAAGGGACCAAAGGGAAATGGAGATATGCAAGCAGCATAGCGAGATTGTAATGCGCCACCTACCCGCTATCTCAATTTATCGTTATGTGGGCGGCTGACAGACTTAAGCGAGCGGGCGTGCCAAATTTTTTTTGGGTCAATCGATAGGTATTGCAGAGACTTATACATTACAGTTACAATTTTTGTTTTAGCATTCTAGCATTTTTTCTAGCATTATTGTAACCTATTTTATGAACAATTGAAAATTCAATAAAATTACCGCAGGACTTTTTTGACAACCTATGGGTACTTTATGGGGTCGGAAACGCATCCTTCTATCTATTACATAGTTTCCGACGAATCTAGTATACCCTTTTACTTTACGAGTAACGGGTATAACAATAATTAATATTTTGCAAATTCAATTGATATGACACCACAAGCAGCAAATCAACAGCTTTCACTAATACGCCACTAGGGGCGCCGATTGTTAGTGCTCTAGGTTCAGTGGCGGTATGTGGCGCCATAGGTGTGCTGGTAAAAAAAAAAAATTTTTTTTGCAAGCATTTCTCCATCCCTCTCGCACTCTTTTTAGCTGGGTAACGGGTATTTAATAGTCGAGACCATCGTTTTCCCTTGATTTTCCGATTGGACGTCTATATCCTATAGGCTGGCGAAAATCCTCCAGCTGAACCCTCTACGAGGGTGCCGGCTAAGCGATGGATACTGCATTACCCCGAGGTTCAACCCTTTGAATCAATGGCCGTAGTTGGAGGTGCCTGGCGATAGGCATAAAACGCAAGTGGGTGGTTCCCCGGGAAAACAAAACAGTGTGGAAGGAGAAAAGGAAAAAATCAGGGCTGGGATGTCAGCCAGGTTCCAACTCCCCACGTAGGGAGGGGCCGAGGCGTACAAGCGAGGGGATGAAGGCAAAGGCGCAACACAAGGCAGCCCTCAAGATCAGAAGCCGGCTCCAGGACAAAGTGACCCTCTTCCAGGAGGAGAAGGAAAAGCTAGCCTGGGCTGAGCAAAGGATCGAGGAAGGAAGGCTGTACTTCGCAAGCAAGCCCGCAATGTCGTCGACGGGCGGACTTGCGAACAAGGTGGAGGAGATGCTTGCCAATAAAAAGCAACGCTCATACGAGAGTGCCGCCAAGGACATTCCGGTGAGCAAGCGGAATCGCGGGCCAAAGGAGGCCGGTCATCCGCCACCGACAGTAGCAAGGCATCCCAACAAAAAGGCCAAGGTCAGTGATGTAGTTAACCGACACCTGATCGTGGCACTCATTGATAGGAACGACGAGAATGGGGAGATGACGGAGGCGCGCTAGAAGATCGACAATGCGAAGCCATCGTGGAAGCCGCCCAGGACCTTGCGCTAAACAACTCGCAGGACGGTGACCTGACTGTCATAGCCAACCCGTCGAGCGGAGATGAGCCAGCCACCCTTAACACTGAGAGTGCTGCAGCTCAGTCTCCATAAAAGCAGACTCGCGTCGGCGGAGCTAGTGATTGCCCTGGAGCGAGGGCCCGTCGACATAGCCTTGGTTCAAGAGCCACGGATTGCATCGGGCAATATCGTGGCCGGACTACACCACGCTGCACACCACAGCGTTTGGGGAAGCTCCGACATCAACGACAGAGGTGAGTTACCCTTAGACTTTATTCTATCTACTAACTTATATATAGCAAACGTGGGGGAGAAACACACCTTCGTAGGTCCTACCTCGTCAAACGTGCTAGGTATAACGCTTGTAAAGGGGCAGAGTACTTTGGTCTCTGAATGGAGAGTCCTAAAAACCCCATCCTTCTCAGACCATAGCTATATTCAGTTTAGATATGATTTTAAAAGTGCTCCAAAGGTTTCTATAGAAACCCCCGGAACACGAACTGGGAAAAGATTACAAGGACAGTTACCTCGAAACTCGCGGCAAGCCCGGGCGTAGTAAAATCCGTGAAAGACATAGAAACGTCCCTAGAGACCCAGTCCAAGAAATTACCGGAATTACTTACATGCCCGACATCAAGAACAAGGAAGAAGACCAAGCCACCATGGTGGAATTGGGAACTGACACTCAAAAGAAATAACCTCCGAGAATTCTTTAGAATCGCCAAAGGCAGACAATGAGTTCATCAACGGGGAGTACAAAATCCTAAATCACACAGAGCACAAAGAAACTAGTGGAGAAACTTCTGCACCAACATCGAGAACGTCCCGGAAACAGCCAGACTCCGGAGGCTGCTTCGAAGCAACCTTCCATACAGAGTCAGCAAAAACGCGACGACCGACAGTGGACGTGGGAAGTGGGAAGTGAAGAAGCCCTAACAACACTTATGCAATCGCACTTCCCAGGATGCCCGAATGTCCTAGACGCCAGCACGGATCAGCAACTGGCAACTAATAACACGTAGGAAAATCAACTGTGCCTTAGACTCCTTTGCGGGTTATAAGGAACCACGACTAGATGGAATATTTCCAGCCATGTTACAGGTGACCAAGGAAAGGATCACCCCATGGCTATATAAAATATACTCGGAATGTCTAAGCACGGGCTATATCCCAATCCAATAGAGGACCTCTCGGATTGTCTTCCTCCCAAAAGCAGGAAAGTGCAGTCACGCAAGCCGCAAGGATTACAGGCCGGTAAGCCTTACCTCTTTCATACTCAAAACATTGGAAAAGCTGCTGGATCTACACATCAGGGACGATGTAGGAAGACTCATGACATCCAACCAGCACGCCTACACCAAAGAGAAATCTGTGGAAACGGCACTACACTCGATAGTAGTAACCATTAAGGAATATGCGCTTGGAGTATTCGTAGATATATCCGGGCAGTCAACAATGTCAAAACGGATGCTATAATGGATGGCCTAGAAGCGACCATCACGCACCCCGCAATAAGGCTCTGGATAAGAAACCTGCTTAGCTGCAGGCGGGTACATTCTGAGTGGCACCATTCAGAGGCACACCACAAGGTGGGGTCCTCTCGCCTCTCCTATGGAATTTGGTAGTCGACGACCTAATTAAGAGATTCGAGAGGAGAGCCCCAAAATAACTGACTATGCGGAGGACATAGGCATAATAATTACGGGAGTCTGTCCATCGACCCTCAGCTCCATAATGGAATCAACACTCAGGGAGGTATGTGAGTGGGCGGAAAAGGTGGGACTCAGTATCAATGCGGACAAGACGGACCTCATTCTCTTTCTTCTCATTCTCCTCGGAATCGACCCCATAGATATCCACGCTCAACTGACTGCAGGAAAGGCAGCACAACTTCTAGTTGCATCAGGTAACATGACGACGCAAAGTTTCGGGCATAGTTTAATCGGCCAAAGCATGATCAACAAAACGGACAACATGATCCCCAGAACGTGCCCGGAGGTTAAAACCACCTCCCAGACGACTGGAAAACGGGTCGGGACCAGACTCAACACTTCAACATATACACAGACGGCAGCAAGATGGAAGGGGGAGCTACCCAGCGACTGCAGCAAATTCCAGGCAGAAATCTTTGCCATAAAAAAATCAGCAAAAGTGGCTAAAAATATAAACCGACCACATGATGTAGTTAACGTGTTCGTGGACAGTCAAGCGGCGATAAGATCCATGCAGTAGTCAACGGTCTGTTCCAAAAATGTAATGGCGAGCAGGGGGGCACTAGACAGCCTCAGCAAGACAAAGTCAGTGCGGATCTATTGGTTCCCAGCCACCAGGGCATCGATGGCAAAGATATGCGTGGCCCCGTGAGGCCCATCCAGGTTAACCTAACTTAACCTAACCTATATCCTGTAGCTCGCATAGAGACATACAAATTTCAAAATTAAGCTGTTCGTGAAGATTTTTCCATCTGGAGTATTCTCCTCCTTACTTTGGGCATTTGCTCCACTTGAGTGATTTCAGCCAAGTCTGCAAGGGTATTAAATCTTCGGCTTGTCGAAGTTAGCTTCGTTTATTTTTACATTATTTAGTCGAAGAGTAAAAGGGTATATTAGATTCGTCCGAAATTCTATATCAGCTAGGTGGAAGCGTTTCCGACCACATATATATAAACACCGAAATCAGAAAGCTGATGTGAAGCTATGTTTAAAATTTTCAGCATGCACCTGGCTAGTCGGCGGAGGTGAGCTTACAGCATCCGTCAGATAAAGCTTACATTTAGGCTGAACTAAATAAAACGTTCTTTACGTGCAGCTACTAATTTTGCCTTTCCTAAATTAGCTAATATTTCGACGTGTCTTACATTGGGTATCTATCCGGTGTAGGTCTATCGTTTAGTTTTTGTAATCTATTACCAGTATATGTTTAGGACTGAAACTGATACGGCACAAGGATATTGTTTACTATAAAGTGCCCTGTCATTGTCGGTATTTATTTCACTTCCAATATCGGTTCGAATTGGAATTTGTTAAATTATTTTTGAGTGTTCCCCTTCGATTACTTAAATTTTTATTAATTATCTTTTCAAGAACTTCTTTTCGATCAGTACAAGACATTTAAATGTTATTCATTTTATTTTACTTGTACTCTTTAGTTCCAAATTTGTTTACTTTTTATTGATGGATAAATTGAGATCCTAAGCAATTAACTTTATTGGTGACGAAAATTTCATCGCCGGTGTGCTCGGGATTTCTTGATCTCTAACTATTGCTTTTTTTGTTGACGAATATTTCTACATCAGCGTGTTTAGGATTTGTTAGTCCATAAACAATTTATTTTTTTGTTGGTGAATATTTTTGCGTCGATGTGTTCAGGATTTGTTAATCCCAAACTTTTCTCGCTATTTTCCACAAATATCGAATCTGTATTTTCGCAACTTTTTAAATCGAAATATTTTTTTCTAATAAATTCTTTCACTTGAAGAGTATTATTAACTCAATTAAACTTATTTGGTTTTTTCTTCATTGTCATTGTATATTAACTTGTCTGTCTTCCCTTTATATTCCTAAACTCCCTTTTCTATATTTATTATAGCTCCTATTTTTATACCCGTTACTCGTAGAGTAAAAGGGTATACTAGATTCGTCGGAAAGTATGTAACAGGCAGAAGGAAGCGTTTCCGACCCCATAAAGTATATATATTCTTGATCAGGATCACTAGCCGAGTCGATCTAGCCATGTCCGTCTGTCCGTCTGTCCGTCTGTCCGTCTGTCTGTCCGGATGAACGCTGAGATCTCGGAAACTATGAGAGCTAGGCTATTGAGATTTGGCGTACAGATTCCTGAGCTTCTTACGCAGCGCAAGTTTGTTTCAGTAGACTGCCACGCCCACTCTAACGCCCACAAATTGCCCAAAACTGTAACTCCTACAGTTTTGATGCTAGACAGAAAATTTTAACTGAAAAGTATTAGTCTTGTCAATACCTATCGATTGACCCAAAAAAAAAAAAAAAAAAATTTTGCTACGCCCACTCTAACGCCCACAAACCTCCCAAGAAAAAATGATATGACGTCAGAGCCAGACAATGCGAAATATGTTTACGCGTGTATGTGTGTGTATGTAAATAGTTGCCGGCCGAACTTAGCGACAAAGAAAAAAGCACTGCCGGCGCTCAGAGAGAGCAAAGTGCGCGGCTAACTTATTCTATTGAATAATGAACAATTTACCCATTTGTCCCATTGACGGGCAAAAACCTTTAAGGATCTGTAAATCTTTATTTATCTCTTTCAATGAATATGTATTAGTTTAATAAATACCTATAGATTTTCCCAAAAAACTTTCCCGTTTTCAGTCCAATGCCCTCAAACCAAGGTAGTTAAGACAAACCTTGACACTAGAGCCAGAAAATGACATACATACATACACATGTATTTATGCATGTGTGTGGGTGTACAAAATTGCAAACTAATATCCGGGGCGAATAGAACTCTTTCAAACAAAGCTATTCAACGAAATATTTTATTGAATAACTAGTGCAAACATTTATGTATATTTAATTGTACAGAATGTGCCTTAAAATTGTGTATGTTTAGCAATTTATCTGTTGCTTTCTCATTCTTGGCGTTGGCTGATACAAAAGCAGAGCCGAAAAATGACAGCAAGGGAGAGAGAAAAAAGTACGCGGCTAACTTATTAAATTAAATATTGAACAAAAAAATAAACTATTTGTCCTTTTTTCCCTCTGTCCTCCAACCACTTTACTTATAGCTGTAATTTTGTTGATTGCTTATGTTCAACGAACATATATTAATACAAATGTTTTTATTCTATTTTATGTTGTGCTCTCTCTTTCTTGGCGCAGGCTGTAACAAATGCTGGTCAAAAAAAGAATGGCAATTACAGGGCTGCTAACGCTAAGAGAGAGCGGGTCAAAAAAAAAGAGAATGAAAAGCGCTGCCAACGATAAGAGCGTACAGTGCGCAGCTAACTTATTCTATTGAATATTAAACAATTTACTCCTGTTCTCTGCCCTAACACCAATTCATTGGTCTACCAATTTCAATTACCTATTTCTGATTATTGTTAGATTTAAATTGCTGAAAAGCAACAGCATGGGCGCGGGAGGGAGGGCTTTTGCTCTTTGCTTTTTTTCCCTTCTTAGTGCATTTTTAAGCGCCAAAAGAGAGGTATATTTGGGGGAAAAGGACCGAAATCCGTGCACGTTAAATTGGCGGGCTAAAAGTTTACAGCGCTGTACATATTTCTGTTGTCTTTTAAAAGATATGTATGTTTATTTATGTTGTTTGTATGTTTAATCAATGCCTCTAATTGTCAAACAAAATAGCCAGTTCACTCCAACGCCCACAAACCGCCCAAGGAGTTGAGAAAAGCAATGACGTCAGACGTCACTCAGACAATGTACATATGTATACATCATTTTATTTCTGCATGTTTGTATGTAACTAGTTGCAAACTGAGTTAAGCAGCGATTAGAACTTTTTTTAACAAATCTATTTGACCAAACATTTTATTGAACAACTAACGCAAACATTTAAATTGAAGAAAACATTATAGGCTCTAAAATTGTTCATATTAAGCAAACATACATAAATATTAATGTTTTCAGTCTATTTTATGTTTTGCTCGTCGTTTTAGACTCCCCTGTTTTCTACCCTTACACCATGTTATTGGTCTACTTAATTCCGATTAGGTTAATATAAGATTTAAGTGCCTGACAAACAATGGTACGGGCGCGGGAGGGAGGGCTTTTCGCTCTTTGCATTTTCTCTTACCGCAGTGCATTCACATGGGCCAAATGAGACGGAAGATTGAAGTAAAAGGACCGAAAATCCGAGCACGTAAAATTGGCGCGAAAAACTTTACAGCTCTGTAAATCGTTCTGTCTTCAGATATCAGATCAAATATGCATATGCACTGTTTTAACCAATACCTATAGACTGTCCCATAAAATATTTGCCATGCCCACTCCAACGCCTACAAATTTCCCAAGGAGTTAGGAAAAGCAATGACGTCAGGCCAGATAATGACATATATTTACATATGTACATATGTTTGCGTGTAAATAGTTGCAAACTGAATTGCGCGGCGAATATAACTCTTTTAAACTATGTATGTATGTTTTGCTCTTTCTTTCTCGGCGCAAGCTGAAACAAAAAAAATGATAATGTAAAGCGCTGCCAACGCAAAGAGAGAGCAGAGTGCGTGGCTCACATGTTATATTGAATATTTGACAATTTAGTTATTTATCCTTTTCCCGTCTTTCCTCTGGCCAATTTACTTATTGCTATTATTTTGCTGTCTGTTGTTGCTTAACAAACATACATTAATATAAATGTTTTCAGTCTGTTTTATGTCTTGCTCTCTCTTCCTTGGCGCAGGCTAAAACAAAAGCGGGACAACAAAATGAGAATGAAAAGCGCTGCCAACGCTAAGAGAGAGCACAGTGCGCGGATAACTTATTCTATTGAATATTTAGCAATTCAAACTATGTATTTGTCCTTTACCCCTCTGTCCTCTGGCCAATTTACTTATTGCTATTATTCTGTTGTTTGTTAATATAAATTAATATAAATGTTTTCAGTCTGTTTTGTCTTGCTCTCTCTTACTTGGCGCAGGCTGAAACAAAAGCGGGACAAGAAAATGAGAATGAAAAGCGCTGCCAACGCTAAAAGAGAGCACAGTGCGCGGCTAACTTACTCTATTGAATAATAAACAACTTAATTTTGTTCCCCTTTTGGCTCTACCCGAACACCAGTTCATTGGTCTACCAGTTGTATTTACCAAATTCCGATCAGGTTAATGTATGATTTAAATTGCAAAAACAATAGAAAGGGCGCGGGAGGGAGGGTTTTTTGCTCCTAGCATTTTCTCTCTTTGTGCATTTTGATGCGCCAAAAGAGAAGTATATTTCGGGGAAAAGGACCGAAAATCCGTGCATGTAAAATTGGCGGGCAAAAACTTTACAGCGCTGTAAATCTTCTGTTATGTCTTTAGTCTACGACTAACCATCGTAAGCGATTCTACTGCCCGTGTGCCGAATGCGATTTTTGCGAATTTTTCAAGTGTTTTCTAATTTAAAAGCGATATTCCTAACGTAAATTAACCTTTGCAAGCAATTTAACGTAAACTCAATAAATTAATTTTCCTTTGCTAAGAAGTTAACGTAAATTTGTGTTTTTCCTTTGCTAAAAAGTAAACGTAATTTTGTGTTTTTGCGCGCACGCGAGTTGTTGCTGCTTTTGCCGACGTCGCTGCCGCGATTTGCTGATGACTGGTTGCTGCGCACTTTGCTAAGTACCCTTTTTAAAGTAATTTTATTAACAATAACAAACATTTCTATTTTCATATTGTAAATTTTTTTCTGGTAAATTTCCAATTTTAAATTTTTTTCATTTGTTCATTTTTCATTTTAAAGTAGTTTCATTGACAATTATAAATATTTATATTTTCATATTTTAAATTTTTTCCGATTAAATTTTTGATTTTAAATTTTTCTAATCGCTTCGCACTTTTTTCTTACTTATAGGAATATAAAAAAATTGCCTTTTTAAAGGCTTTTTTTATATTTTTATAAATTTACGTATTTATTATCTAATAGTTCTATAAGTTTTAGTCTTTTTAAAGACTAACACTTATAATTCTATTTATAAATTAAGGTATTTATTTATTCACTTAATTAAGTGTTTTAATATTTTAATAATATTTGTTAGGTAGTTAAAGTAGTTATATAATAATAATTATAATAATATTTGAAGACTAGGTCTTTTTAAAGACTTTTTCTTTGATTTCTATTATTTTATATTTTCAATATTTCTATATACTAATAAAATAGTTCTATTAATATTGATTAAATAATCCTTTTTTAAAAAATATATATTTATTGTTTATATTTTAAAGATATATTTTCCATTGGGGAAATTAAAAAAATTGTATAAAAATGCCTCGTTTAAATAGACCTACTGCATCTCAACGGGCTAGGAATCAATTATTAAGAAATAGGGCAAATAGGGAAAACATTGAGTATGCAGAGATGGAGAGGATAGAAAATGTAGAAGCTCATCGTAGGCGAAGGGAAAATATTTTAGTCAGGGATGGAGAGCAGGGCGTTAATACAGCGTCTCGTAGGTCAAGACGCCTTAATCTTACCGCTCGTGCAGTCGAACAAGCTGCCGATACTCAGCGTCGTTCAGAAAGGCGACAGATTAGCGAGCTTAGAGATATAGAGCAGGATCAAGACACAGCGAACCGTAGGGAAAGGCGGCGAAATAGCCAAGTCCGAGCTACAGAGCAGGTTCAAAATACTGCTGACCACTCGGAAAGGCGCTTGAATCCTGCTTTCCGTGCGGATGAGCAAGCAGCCGATACTCGGCGTCGTTCTATTAGACGGCGAAATAGCCAAGTGCGAGCTACAGAGCAGGCTCAAAACACTGCTGACCACTTGGAGAGGCGCTTGGATCCTGTTTTTCGTGCGGGTGAACAAGCAGCCGATACTAGTCGTCGTTCTATTAGGCGGCAAAATAGCCAAGTTCGAGCTACAGAGCAGGTTCAAAATACTGCTGACCACTCGGAAAGGCGCTTGAATCCTGCTTTCCGTGCGGATGAGCAAGCAGCCGATACTCGGCGTCGTTCTATTAGACGGCGAAATAGCCAAGTCCGAGCTTCAGAGCAGGTTCAAAATACTGCTGACCACTCGGAAAGGCGCTTGAATCCTGCTTTCCGTGCGGATGAGCAAGCAGCCGATACTCGTCGTCGTTCTATTAGGCGGCAAAATAGCCAAGTCCGAGCTACAGAGCAGGTTCAAAATACTGCTGACCACTCGGAAAGGCGATTGAATCCTGCTTTCCGTGCGGATGAGCAAGCAGCCGATACTCGGCGTCGTTCAATTAGGCGCTTGGATCCTACGTATCGTGCGGGTGAGCAAGAAGCAAATACCCTGCAACGAGCACAGGTTAGATCAACACAGGATCGCCTGTTGGAAAGAGCGCAGGATAGGGCTAGGAGAGCTACAGCTAGAAGTGTTAGGGATCGCAGGGTCGTCGAGCAGGCGAGGAATACACTGGCTCGACGAAGTGCACGTATAGCTGCTCGACAAGCAGCCATCGATGCAATTCAAAATATAAGTCAAAGAGTTAGTCAGTATAGAAGCCTTAGTGGAAACAGGGAAGCAGAAAACCTTCGGAACTCAATCCGAAGTCAGGAGATACGGCTTATTATGTCTCAGGAGCATAGGCCCAGTAGAAGACCTACTGAATTGGAAGTTCTTATAGCCACTTTTAATAGAAAAGTGAAGCTTGGTCCCGATCAGATTTGCCTTTGTTGTAAAGGATTGTGGTTCCCAAAGCAAATAAATAAGCTTTCTAGAGCCTATTTAGAAGAACATTGCGAGTTCAGGGAAGAGATTTACCATCTGCTGAGGCGGTCTTCGCGGAGATGAGTAATGCCAGGCTCAGGAAACTTAGTGTAGCTGGAACCCTTCAGGAAATGCGCCGGTGTTAGCACCTCAAGGCTTTCAGCATTTTCTGAAATTGGACAGAGTGGACGGGAGTTAAGGATGGCAGAAATCTCATATGCAAGAGTTCTTAATTCATCGATGGCTAAGATGGATGCACCGACGACTCTGTAGAAGTGAAATTTAGCTGACTTCACAGCGGCCTCCCATAAACCACCGAAGTGCGGGGCACGCGGAGGGATGAACTTCCAATCGATCCCATCAGCTAAACAGACGGATAATATCGATGCTGTGTGCTGCTCGCTCAAAAAGAGCTCTTTCAGCTCGGCAAGCTCTCTCTTTGCACCGAGAAAGTTTTTAGCTTTGTCGCTCCAAATGGTACGCGGACTGCCTCTAAGGCTGATGAATCTCCTCAGCGCTGCGATGAAAGAATCCGTCGTGAGATCCTGGACCACTTCCAAATGAGCAGCCTTCGTGGAAAAACAGACAAAGACGGCGATAAAGCACATGTGGGGTGCCTTATTTCTGGCTCTGCCTTATGATAGAATGGCCCACAATAGTCCACTCCTGTGGTATGAAAAGCTGGATTAGGCTGCACTCTATTTGCTGGAAGGCTACCCATAACGTGCTCCCAAGTAACAGGTTTCATTCGGAAACATCGGACGCATTTGTTGATAACGCTGGCGACGAACTTGCGGCCTCCAATCGGCCAGTACCTTTGCCGTAATGCGGCAAGCAGCGCCTGCGATCCTCCATGCAAATATTTCTCATGATAATAAACGATGATCGCCTTCGTGACTGGATGATCCTTGGGCAACAGTATCGGGTGCCTCGTATCGTAGTCCAAGTTTGCGTTCTGAAGCCTTCCACCCACGCGAAGTAACCCATCGGAGCCGAGTATAGGCCTAAGCGAAACCAGCTTGCTTTTCTCTGGAAACGGCTTGTCCTGGCTAAGAGATCCATACTCCTTCGCCAAGTTAACCTGTTGGATGCTCCTCAGAAGAAGTACAGTTCCAGAGTTGATCTCCTCCACCGAAAGTCGACCCTTTAACGGCGCAGATTTGGCTCTGCAATTTGAAATGAATCGATAAATGTATGCAAATACGCGCTGCAACTTATCGAAAGAGTTGAGGAATTTGCAGTTTGATGAACTGTCTATGCAAACGGCCCCAATTAGAGCCACAGAACGGCGCTCTGGAAGATCCTTTACTGAGTCTAGCAGGGACGGCCAATTTGATGAGCTTTGCAGAAGGAATGGAGGCCCGTTAGCCCAAAGGGAATGTTCCAACAATTCTCTTGGGGTACATCCTCGCGATACGACGTCTGCCGGGTTCAAGTTTGTAGGAACGTGATGCCAAGACATGCCTTTCGTCATCTCCTGAATTTTCGCGATTCTGTTTGATACGAAAACGTTAAACTCCCTCGGAGGTTGCCGAATCCACGCCAACACAATGGACGAGTCCGACCAGCAATGAAAGGTGCAATCGAAATCTATGGCTTCCTTGGCGTTTACGATTAGCTCAGCCAATAAAAGCGCTGCGGAAAGTTCTAATCTTGGAATTGTTAAGGCCTTCAATGGAGCTACCCTTGACTTGGCACAGAGCAGATGGACTTTCGATTCTCCATTGGTCTCCGATCTCAAGTATAGACACGCTCCATAAGCTGACATGCTAGCATCGCAGAATCCATGCAACTCAACGGAAGCCCTTGGTTGCAGTACGAATCGTGGGAATTTTAAGTTCTGTACGACCGATAACTGTGAGGTCAACTCCCCCCATGACGAAAGAATGGGCTCTGGCAGTGCATCATCCCAATCCACGTTCGCACTCCATAGAGATTGCAGAAAAATCTTAGATTTTGTGATAATAGGATCATAGAATTTGGCAATCGTCGACAATGCAACCCGCTTAGTGGGTCGTTGATTGGTTGGCAGTTGAGAAAAATGAAATAGGAGCTGATCAGAAGATGGATCCCAGACTAGTCCCAATGCCATGGCGACATCCGATCCATCGTGAAATTTGATTAACTGCTCCTTGTCGCATTCAGACTCTCCCTTCAGGGCTGCTGACTCATTCGAACACCATTTCCGAATTGGAAAGTGGCCTCGCGACAGTAGTTCCTTCACCTGACGACGAATTTCTCTCACCTCCTCAACTGAGTCCCCACCAGATATTAAATCATCCCCATAGAAATCTTTACGAACAATTTTTGCTCCAATAGGAAATGATTCCTCCTCATCGTAAGCGAGTTGATGCATGGCTCTTATAGCCAAGAAGGCAGCTGGCTTGGTTCCATAAGTCACCGTGATCAATTTAAAAACACTCAACTCTTCCGTGGAGCTTTCTCTCCAAACGATGCACTGCAAGAAATCATCCGGGTACGAACACGCACGCAACGGTACATCTTGCAGATATCTCCACAAAGGGCAACTTTAAAAAATCGAAAGCGAGGCAGTATATTAAAGATTTTTTGTTGAATTGTTGGTCCTGCCAGAAGTAAGTCGTTCAGAGAGCTACCAGAAGTTGTTTTAGCAGATCCATCAAAAACGACACGAAGCTTCGTACTCGTGCTCTCCTGCTTATGTACGCAATGGTGGGGCAAAAAGAATTGTGTTTCTGGCGGTTCCTTAGTTACAAGAGACATGTGACCTAGATCGATATACTCCCTCAAAAATGCTGAATACTGTGCTTTCAGGGCTGGGTTTCTATCTAATTTAGCTTCCAAACTCTTGAAACGACGACGAGCCCAGCAATAAGAATCACCTAAAGATTCGAATCCGGAAGTGGACAAGAGACGAACAGAGTATTGGCCGTTTCCAAGTCTACTGCAATTTTCATTAAAAAGTTGCTCATATCGCAAGTCTTCCGGCAATAAAGATGGCTTAGACGAAGTGAAGTCCTCAATTTCCCAAAATCGCTTTACAATGGCGGAAAGTGTGTCATCGGAATGTTCAGCTGGGTCCTTGATGCTGGCTTGCAAAACCGATTTATGAGTTGGCATGTTCGATGATAACCCTCCAGAGACTATCCAACCAAGCTTGGTGTTCTGAAGAGTTGGCAAAGCCCTATCCAAATGAATTTGTCCCATAGAAATTATTTCGAAAAAAAACCCAGCGCCGAGTAAAAGGTCAATTCGTTGTGATTGATTGAAATTAGGGTCAGCGAGTGAAATGTTTTGCGGTATCCTCCACGATGTTGCATTTATATTGAAATGGGGTTGATAATTAGTAATACTGTGAGTCACAACCGCTGTGAATGCTGCACGATAGCTTGCATCCCGTGATTGCACAAGAATATCGACAGCCTTATCAGAGATCAAGGAAGATTCTCCTATCCCAGAAATCGACGTTTGCGATCTTCTATGATTCAAGTTTAGTTGGCTAGCTAAGCGAGAGGTTATGAAGTTTAGCTGGGAGGCCGAATCTAAAATTGCTCGGCAAGGCATGAATGCTCCAATTCTATTTCTAACGTAGATAATAGCAGTTGGAAGCAACACGTAGTCGATCGGCAAAATATTTAAGGTTTTGGGTGGACGGCTTGGTATATGATGATCAGGATGCGATGATATATGAGAACATGATACTAATGCTGACGAAGTAGATGGTAATGGCTGAGAGCTCGAGGATGGATCGCATGATGGAGATGAAAATGAGGTTGATGTTGCGGATGGGTCATGGTTCATGTGTAATAATGAATGGTGCTTCATGCGACAATACTTGCAGTGAGTCGACTTGCATTGCTGCAAACTATGCCCCTTGCGCAAACAGTTGAGGCATAGGTGCAACTTCTTTGCTTCTCTATATCGAAGATTCGGACTCAAATTTAAAAATCGAGAACACTTTGGCAAATAATGATCCCGTGCATCGCAAAATAAGCATGTCAAATGATTTGAGTTAGTAGCAGAAGCAATAAGTGTATTTTGGTTATATTTGTGCAAGTTTTTTCCCACCTGCTGGCCTGGTGTTTGAGTTACCAAGGCTTGATCCAAATTTTCCATCATCCTGCACCTCTTTTCCAAAAACGATTCCATAGCATCCCAGGTAGACAGCTCAGTGATTGACAAATCCTCTTCCCATTTTTCCCGCGTCCTCTGATCCAGTTTCCGAGTGACGATGTGAATTAAAAGTCCATCCAAAATTTGTTGCGTATTGGCCAGGGTTCGAATTGCTCGCAGATGCGAATTCATGCAATCGCTCAGCTCCCGAAGACCCTTCGAAGATCCCTTCTCGACACCCTTTAAACCGAATATTGCCTGTACATGTGCCTGAAAGTGTAAAACTTTATTATCAAATCGATTTACCAGCAAATTCATAGCCTTTTTAAAATTCGCATTCGAGGGTTCGAGCGAGCGTATGGTTTCCAGAGCCACGCCGCCCAAACTCGAACGCAAATATTGTAATTTTTCAATGTCGCTTAGCTCATCATCATTTCCGATGACCGTAGTGAAAGTCGCAAGAAAATCCGGCCACTCAGAGTAGGATCCATGAAAACGAGCAATTTCCAAATTTGGCAATCGAGGCTTCCTAGATCGAAAAGAAAGATCCGCGTTATTAGTGATGTCAATAGATGTTGAATTTGCAGCGGTTGAAGCCGGCAATTGTGACTTGAGATGAGCCGCCAAGCCTCGGTTTAGTTTCGCCTTCACATCCATGAAGACTTCAGCAAATTCAATCCGATGGTCGCTTGAGATCTCTGCAAAATCATGTCTTGCCAACGATGTCTGCGCAGAATCAAATGCCTGGTTTAAGGAATTGATCCGTTCCATTCGCGCCAGCAAATCAGCTTCGTCAAACTGATTAACCGCATCAGCGTTTAAATAGCATTTCATCGAGCTCATTTGCCGCAAAATAGATTGGGCTTTGACTCGGTAGTAGTCGACGTCACTTGAGGATTCATTTTGAGCCCGAACCGAGTTTTCTGTATCAGACATTTTTCAATCACGAGAAAGGAAAAAAAAATGAAATGAAAATGAAATAAAATAAAATGTCCGACCGCGTTAGAAGCACAAAACACCGTATACCCTTTGCCGCGAAAACGTGAAGGTTAACAAGCGTCGCCGAGATGCAACGGAACCTTTAACTTGGTTGTTGTTGTTCTTGTCGATAAATTGCCTGCCTAGCAACAGCGGATTATGTAACTGGCAAACGAATGTATGTATTGCTATATGTACATATATACATGAACAAAGATTAAATGCGATTCACTTTGTTAAGAATTATTTGCACAACACAGTTTTGGTGTTTTTCACAGCGCAAAATGTAGAAAAAACCAACGGCTGGCTGTGCACTTTTATATGCACATATGTATGTATGTTCGTATGTTTATGACCGAATGCACGATAACGACAGCGAAACAAAGCGTTTGTTTAAACTATATTAAAAAATCGCGAGACCGAGTTGCAGGCTCCGATAAAAACTGCTATCACGTCGGGGTCACCAAATGTTTATGGGGAAGACAACAAATATGCCACCCTTATATTTATAATTAATAACGCACGAATAGGTTATATTAAAATGTATAGCGTTTATTCGGAGCGGCAGACGGACTGTGAATGTATAAAAAGCTTGGCTCCAAGATCTTCATATAGACATATGCAGGCTTACAAAGTAGTTGCTGAATAGATAAGCGACAGCTTTAGTGGTATAAGAAAGAAGGCGACAAAGATAAACAGAGAGCGCTGCAGGAGCCGTCGTACACCTATGCGCGCATGACTAGGCGCTGGCGATCTGCTCCGAACAGGAGAGTACATATAAATCTTGATTTTGGATTGTAATTCTTATCTCATCATTTGGTTTAAATGATTGTTGATAGGGTTGATACTGCCAATATTTCATTCAACCCCATGACTTTAGTTAAACTCGCACTTTGAAGCCCAATGATTTAAGAATTAACTTATTTTTTACTGTAAGTGTGTGTCTTTTTGGTTTCGATCCTCTCCTATAACTTTATGCTTTAAAGTGTGCTGATGATGGTAAGTATCACCTCTTTTATTGTATATAATCATTGTATTAATCTTAAGTGTAAACGAATTGTATAGTTTTCACCGCGTAAATTTATTAATTCACCGTTCTGATCAGTTATGTGTATAGAGAGTGTACTTATTTCTCTAGTGTTGACTGGTAAGTAAATAAGATTGTGTGGTGTGATATTCATTTTATAGCCTGGTGGAACATTAATTCCAAATTCGTATAATGAATGATCTTGTCTACTATCAATATATGACCCGCTTACAATATTACATACTAAGCGTATTGTGTTTATTTTTAAAATGTTGACAGGTTGATCAGATAAATATGTTTTTTTCAAGTCGGGGTAAATTATTTTTTTTATTGAAACCAAGCAATTGTCCAATGGAGTTGTTTCTATTAAAATAAATAGGTTCCTTGGTAGTTGTAATATGAACTTGAAGTGTGTTATTACTACTCTCCATTTGAAATGTTTTCTCAAGATCATAATCTTTTAGTTTATTTTTTAGAAAATCATAAATATCATTGAGTTCATATGATCCAATTGGAAGTTGAATTACTTTATCACCAATATGAAATAGATTATTATTTATATCAACATTGGGTATAGAGTTGTACATATGAAAGTCAATGAGTGCACACTCATATTCACCATTTGTCAGTTCATTGGGTGGGAAATAAGAAATGTTTGTAATGGGTTCATTGCCATTTAATGTAAGAGTGAATGATCTGCTCATTTTGGGATCTAATAATGTACTGTGAAAATATAGCTTACAGAATGAAACTTATATTCTCAAATAATTATAAATTCATTAAAACCCTTCCTGTATCTTCCTTTTTCCATATCGTTATCTTTACTTAGTATGAGGAATCCGTATTTATCACTCCAACACTTTTGACAAATTTTCATAAATGAATCATAGGACATATCAGTATTTACATGATCACGATATATATGACGCATATTTAAATCATCTTGTTTAAGCATTATAATCATATTCGCGTTATCACGTATTAGATGTTTTGGAATATGAGTATATGTTTGACATAGGTAAAAAGAATCTATATTTTTATGACGACCCATACAGAAATATGAACGAATGTTGTTTTGTTTTTCACAAGCAACATCATCAAAAATCATAATAGAGTTTTCTTTAGCCTTAGCGGGTGGTAAAACTTCATCATTTTGTGAGAACGTATAATATCCCATTCCCCTTATCGGTTTAATTAGTTTCTCTAAATACTCATACTTTGGTTGATATAAACTCTTTGAGAATACATATATATTCTCAAATTTTAGCCCGTTTGGACTTTCAATAAGGCTGAGCATAACATTTGTTTTTCCACAGCTTGAGGGACCGACAACCAATGCTCTTATTGTATTGGGTAATAAAGAACTATGTCGTTGAACTTAATTTGTTAATGAATGATCACCACCCTCGATATTTCTAACACAGATTTCTTGTTTTTGACGTATTAAATGTGTGAAATGTACTTCATTCGATGAGAAATGCTCCTTGATTAAACATTATATAAAATGGGTAAAAGTTTTTATAATTGTTGCAGTCAGAGTTCAAACTTGAAACGAGGTAGTGGTATTATCAACAAAATAATTAACACACTTCCATTTGAAGTACATATCCCTGGTTATAATTTTTGTGGACCTGGAACAAAGCTAAAACAAAGGTTGGAGCGCGGTGATCGTGGGAAAAATCAATTGGATGAAGTACATGATATTGCATATTCACAATATAAGGATCTAGCTGATCGACTTAAGGCTGATGCAGTACTAATAAATAAAGCGTGGGAACGTGTTGGTTCAAAAGATAGTAGTATTACAGAGAAAACAGCAGCATACTTGATTACAAATATTATGAAAACAAAAATGGAAATTCGGAATGGGTGTGAAAAAGGGAACAAAGAAAAAGTGTAAGAAAAGGAAATCAAAGGTAAAGAGTTTTTCAAATGTTATCCAAAATGGAATGCGGGCATTGAAAACTCAGAAGCCACTAGATCTAATGAGTGCGATTAAGGTTGCACGTAAAGCAGTCAATAAATCAATTGGTAGAAATAAAAAAAATATTAAGATTCCTCGTATTATTAATGTACCGAAAATTGGTGGTTTTTTACCTATTGTACCCATTTTGACTGCACTAAGTGCATTAGGTAGTCTCGCCTCTGGTAGTGCAGCCATTGCTAAAACTATCAATAATGCAAATATGGGGAAAAAACAATTAGAAGAGAGTAAACAACATAATAAGAAAATGGAAAGTATTAAGGTGGGTGAAGGTATGTTTCTTAAACCTTATAGAAAAGGTTATGGATTATATCTTTATCCATTTAGAGGAAATCCAAAAAACTAATTACTAAGCTACCTAAAAAACCTCTTTCAAATTTCGAAATTTTGAATTTTGCTCAAAAGTACATTCTACATTTCCGAGGTGTGTTTATGAGAGACTCACTGCCCAAATCTCCTTGGAGAGAAGAGTCAGGAATTATAAACCTGGCTGATAGTTCATCAAATGGTACACATTGGGTAGCTTATAACAAAAATAAAAAAAGTATACATTACTTTGATAGTTTTGGAAATTTACAACCCCCAAAAGAAATTGTGAAATACTTGGGGAATAACATTAACTATAACTATGAGAGAAAACAAGCCTTTAATAGTACCAACTGTGGACACCTGTCCCTCCAATTCTTACTCTCTATCCCACCCTAACTTTTACACTATGATCAAGTAATTTCTCTATGATTCTTGAAACCCACCCTATTTACATGCTATTCACTGCTATGATTGGTCGATTCTAAATCAAGAATAAGAAAGAACAGGGAGGGTTAGTTTACCTCAAGGTATAAAAACTCGATCAAAAGTTATTCTAACACACATTTAAAAACCACCTGCAAACAGTCTCAACCTAAAAGTTTCAAGCTAAAACGTTCTCAGCCTAAAGTTTCAACCTAAAAATCTTGCAATCATCAAAATCAACAACAACAAGAACAACATAAAAAACAGTTAAAACAGTAAAACAACACCAACAATTAAAACAGATACAGCTGCTAAAAACAGCTACATCTGCTAAAAACAAGTAAAATTAACAACAAAAACAGCTACAACTGCTAAAAAACAGGTAAATTCAACAACAAAAACAGCTACAACTGCTAAAAAAAACAACTAAAATCAACAACAAAAACAGGTAAAAACAAGGGAGAACGCTATAGTCGAGTACCTCGACTATCAGATACCCGTTACTCAGCTTAAGCGACCAAAGGGAAATGGAGATATGCAAGCAGCAAAGCGAGATTTAAATGCGCCACCTACCGGCGGAAGACAGATTTAAGCGTTGTGTGCGTTAGGGTAGGCGTGACAAATTCATTGTTCAATAGAATAAGTTAGCCGCGCACTTTGCTCTCTCTGAGCGCCGGCAGTGCTTTTCTCTTTGCCGCTAAGTTCGGCCGGCAACTATTTACATACACACACATACACGCGTAAAAACATTTCGCACTGTCTGGCTCTGACGTCATAGCTTTTTTTCTTGGGAGGTTTGTGGGCGTTAGAGTGGGCTTAGAAAAATTTTTTTTGGGTCAATCGATAGGTATGGACAAGACTAATACATTTCAGTTAAAATTTTCTATCTACATGATATTAAGACAAAGTTCAAGAAAGAGAACATAAGAGTACCTAAAAGTTAAAAAGAAAAAAGGGTACACGAGAGAGTAATCGAAAGTGATAGTGAGAGTGATGCTTATGTTGATGCTTTTTCACGACAGTCTCTTATAGATGAATCTGATGTTTCACAACAGTCTCTTATAGATGATAGGTATGGACAAGACTAATACATTTCAGTTAAAATTTTCTATCTAACATCAAAACTGTAGGAGCCACAGTTTTGGGCGGTTTGTGGGCGTTAGAGTGGGCGTGGCACTCTACTGAAACAAACTTGCGCTGCGTAAGAAGCTCAGGAATCTGCTCGCCAAATCTCAATAGCCTAGCTCTCATAGTTTCCGAGATCTCAGCGTTCATCCGGACAGACGGACAGACGGACAGACGGACAGACGGACATGGCTAGATCGACTCGGCTAGTGATCTTGATCAAGAATATATATACTTTATGGGGTCGGAAACGCTTCCTTCTGCCTGTTACATACTTTCCGACGAATCTAGTATACCCTTTTACTCTACGAGTAACGGGTATAACAACAAAAACAACGAAAACAACTACAAGAAGAAACAACTACAAATGGTCAATCCGGGAATGATGAAAGTACTCAAGGATTTTAATGGTAACGCACCAAAACCTCTTTTAACAAAGACGAAGATGGAACCGGAGGTGTGCTACCCTATTCGACGTGCTCAACGTAAAACAAGGAAGAACGCTATAGTCGAGTACCTCGACTATCAGATACCCGTTACTCAGCTAAAGGGACCAAAGGAAAATGGAGATATGCAAGCAGCAAATGCGCCACCTACCGGCGGTAGACAGATTTAAGCGTTGTGGGCGTTAGAGTGGGCATGGCAAAGTTTTTTTTAAATCAATCGATAGGTATTGACGAGACGAATACATTTCAGTTAAAATTTTTTATCTAGCACGAAAATTGTGGGCGCCACAGGCTTGGGCGGTTTGTGGGCGTTAGAGTGGGCATGGCGTATTCGCGTAACAAACTTGCGCTGCGCTCAAGCCTACGGAATCTAAATCTGAAATCCCGTTTCTCTATCTTTGATATTTTCCGAGATATCCGCGTTCATATTTACGATTTTTTGAAGTTTGTGGGCGGTTTGTGGGCGTTCAAGTGGGCGTGGCAAACTTTTTTTAAGTCAATCGGTAGGTATTGATGAGAACAATACATTTCAGCTAAAAATTTTTTTCTAGCATCAAAACCTCTTTTAACAAAGACGAAGATGGAACCGGAGGTGTGCTACCCTATTCGACGTGCTCAACGTAAAACAAGGAAGAACGCTATAGTCGAGTACCTCGACTATCAGATACCCGTTACTCAGCTAAAGGGACCAAAGGAAAATGGAGATATGCAAGCAGCAAATGCGCCACCTACCGGCGGTAGACAGATTTAAGCGTTGTGGGCGTTAGAGTGGGCATGGCAAAGTTTTTTTTAAATCAATCGATAGGTATTGACGAGACGAATACATTTCAGTTAAAATTTTTTATCTAGCACGAAAATTGTGGGCGCCACAGGCTTGGGCGGTTTGTGGGCGTTAGAGTGGGCGTGGCATATTCGCGTAACAAACTTGCGCTGCGCTCAAGCCTACGGAATCTAAATCTGAAATCCCGTTTCTCTATCTTTGATATTTTCCGAGATATCCGCGTTCATATTTACGATTTTTTGAAGTTTGTGGGCGGTTTGTGGGCGTTCAAGTGGGCGTGGCAAACTTTTTTTAAGTCAATCGGTAGGTATTGATGAGAACAATACATTTCAGCTAAAAATTTTTTTCTAGCATCAAAACTGTAGGAGCCACAGTTTTCGGCGGTTTGTGGGCGTTAGAGTGGGCGTGGCACTCTTTTGAAACAAACTTGCGCTGCGCAGGAATCTCAGGAATCTGCATGCCTAATCCTAGTATTGTAGCTCTTATAGTTTCCGAGATCTCAGCGTTCATACGGACAGACGGACAGACGGACATGGCTAGATCGACTCGGCTAGTGATCCTGATCAAGAATATATATACTTTATGGGGTCGGAAACGCTTCCTTCTGCCTGTTACATACTTTCCGACGAATCTAGTATACCCTTTTACTCTACGAGTAACGGGTATAAAAACCAGCATTGGGATGGCCCTCACTCTTGAACTTGAAGAGTATATGCTGTACTTGCCGGAACGATACTCAACTTTAGAGGATTCAACAATTGAATATATAAAAGATAATCTTTTTTGTATTATTAAAAGGAACGATAACAATCTCTATTTAGAATTAAATAAAGCTTAAAATGTTTTCATTTTTAATATTATTAATGTATCTATTTTAATAAATAAAAATACAAATAAAAACAAGGAAGAACGCTATAGTCGAGTACCTCGACTATCAGATACCCGTTACTCAGCCAAAGGGACCAAAGGGAAATGGAGATATGCAAGCAGCAAAGCGAGATTTAAATGCGCCACCTACCGGCGGAAGACAGATTTAAGCATTGTGGGCGTTAGGGTAGGCGTGGCAAATTTTTTTTTGGATCAATCGATAGGTATTGACGAGACCAATACATTTCAGTTAAAATTTTTTATCTAGCATAAAAATTTTGAGCGCCACAGGCTTGGGCGGTTTGTGGGCGGTAGAGTGGGCGTGGCATATTCGCATAACAAACCTGCGCTGCGTACAAAGCTACGGAATCTAAATCTGAAATCCCAATACTCTATCTTTGATAGTTTCCGAGATGTCCGCGTTCATATTTACGATTTTTTGAAGTTTGTGGGCGGTTTGTGGGCGTCCAAGTGGGCGTGGCAAACTTTTTTTTGGGTCAATCGATAGGTATTGCTAAGAACAATTTATTTCAGTTTAAATTTTTACTCTAGCATCAAAACTGTAGAAGCCACAGTTTTGGGCGGTTTGTGGGCGTTAGAGTGGGCGTGGCACTCTACTGAAACAAACTTGCGCTGCGTAAGAAGCTCAGGAATCTGCTCGCCAAATCTCAATAGCCTAGCTCTCATAGTTTCCAAGATCTCAGCGTTCATCCGGACAGACAGACGGACAGACGGACAGACGGACAGACGGACAGACGGACAGACGGACATGGCTAGATCGACTCGGCTAGTGATCCTGATCAAGAATATATATACTTTATGGGGTCGGAAACGCTTCCTTCTGCCTGTTACATACTTTCCGACGAATCTAGTATACCCTTTTACTCTACGAGTAACGGGTATAATAAAGTTTTATAAAACTCAAACTCAAAGCCTTTGTTATAAATATTTAAATTATACTACATTTTTCCCAGTAGCACATGAGTATCAGAGAAAACGACAACAATGAAGCGTAAACTTTTAGAACAGTTGACGAAAAGTAGAAATTCATTAAAAAGAAAATTTGATGAATTGAAACAAATAAAAAATGAGAACGTATCAAATTTGGAGAAAATTTTTAATCCTATTACAGAACCTTTACATGAATTACTCACTGAAAATAAAAAATTGAATAAAAAAGAATATATTAATGATACACATGATATTAAGACAAAGTTCAAGAAAGAGAACATAAGAGTACCTAAAAGTTAAAAAGAAAAAAGGGTACACGAGAGAGTAATCGAAAGTGATAGTGAGAGTGATGCTTATGTTGATGCTTTTTCACGACAGTCTCTTATAGATGAATCTGATGTTTCACAACAGTCTCTTATAGATGAATCCGCTGTTTCACAACAGCCTCACACAGATGATTTAAATGAAAGTGTATATGAAGAAACCGGGGTGAATTACAATCTCAACATTAATCAGTTAAAGCAAGAAAAGATTTTAGACAATAGTTATGGACCAAGAGAAGAAAATAATATTTCAATGTTGGGTAATACAACACTTAAAATTTAAAAACATTTAATGGAATTAGGAAGTGGAAATTTATGGACTCTATCACCAGGTCTCTCTTTAATTTTTCATAATAGTCCTAAGGATTATACTAAGAATGATTTAGAATCATATAAAAACATTTTATTCTTCAATTATTAAACCATTAATACCATCTTCAGTAAATGAAGAATTTACTGGTTCTGGGTATATGAGACTACAAAAAATACCACCAAACTATGTATATTGTGATAATGTTAATGAACTTGTTGAAAGATTGCAACTCTTAATGGCATCGAGAGCTGCTGGTAATAATAACCATACTAATGAAATTCTTTCAATAATAGAAGAATTGCGGGAAGCAAAAATAATATATTAATAAAATAGAAAACATTTTCTCATTTTGTTTAATAGTAAAATGTCTATTGACAAGTTTGGTCACTTTTCAACTGATAGAGATTTTTCCTCGCTTTTTAAAAGGGAAGTTGAGAGTCTTACAGGTATATATCTAGACACTGATGGTCACATAAATGTTCAGAAAAAAAGAATTAAAAACTCTTCAAAACCAATAAATGGAAATGATTTGGCTATTAAATTTTATGTAGATGATAAAATTAATGAAGCGAAATCACATCAAATGGAAACTATAACTAAATCATTTCAACTACGAAATAAAAGAGTATCAGAGCTGGAAAGTAAAGTAATAAAAATGATAGCTCAAATGGAGTATATACATAATTCAATAAAAGAGCTTCTAGATAAATTGGAAAATCTTAACAAATTCATAAACCAACATTTAAAAAAAACTCCACCAATCATTCGTTCTGATCAGACACAAATAGATGGAATAATACTTCGGCAAAGTCCATTTGCACATCGTGTAAACGAAGAAGAAGTTTTCACAATTAATGTGGATCATACATAAATATACCACTCTTTCATTATTTATTTTATAATTAAAATGTCAGTTGATAAGTTTGGTTGTTTTTTAAATGAGAAAGAGTACTCAAGAGATATAACAAAAGGTCTAGAAAAATTCCAAAGTATACTTAATGATTATGATGGACATTTAAATGTTCAGAGGAAACGATTTAGAAATTCCCTACCCCCCATTCATGAAAATGATATTGCAACAAAGATTTATATTGATGATAAAATAAGTAAGCTAGTACAGAATACATCTAATGAAATTTCTAAGCAACCGCAGAAACAACAAATCTTTAGATTAAGACCTCGAATCAATAATATTGAGGGAAAAGTCAGTGAAATTTTTAAAAAATTGGAATTTCTCATGAAAACTTTTAATAAGGTAGTGGAGGATACAAATGAAATAGAAAGTAACATTTTCAATTATATAATTGCACCAACCTCAGTTTTAAAAGGTGAAACTGAATCTTTAGAGAAGAAACCATTTATACCAGATAAAATAAAGCTATGAGTAAACGAGATATTGTAAATGAGTTACATCGCCCATCATTCAAGAATTTCCCAAGACGTAGAGTTATAGTAAAGGGTATTAATAATTTATGGCAGGCTGATTTGGTTGAAATGAGGGCATATGCATCATCAAATAAGGGGTATAGGTATTTGTTAACAGTAATAGATACATTTTCTAAATATGGATGGGGTGAAGCAATAAAATCAAAAAATGCAGAAGAAGTTACAAAAGCAATGAAAAAAATAATGAAATCTGGTCGTGGAGTACCAAAGAATTTACAAACAGATAATGGAAATGAATTCTATAATAAACAATTTAGAGAATTGATGAAAAGATATGAAATTAATCATTACTCAACATTTAGTACTCTTAAAGCATTTATTGTGGAACGTTTTAATAGAACAATAAAAGAACTTATGTGGCGTAAGTTTAGTTTTAATGGAAAATATACTTGGCTTCAAATATACAAAGAGTTGATTAATAATTATAATAACAGGAAGCATAGAACGATTAAAATGAAGCCTATTGACGTAAATGCTAAAAATGAAAAAACAGATTTTGATGAGATCATACAATCATCTAAAAATATTTAAAATTGGGGACTTTAAAGAGGGGGATCATGTACGAATAAGTAAATATAAACATGTCTTTGAAAAAGGCTATACCCCAAACTGGACAACAGAAATTTTTCGAATTCGGAAAGTACAAAATACATCCCCCACCACATATTTACTTGAGGACTTGAAGGGTGATCCAGTACAAGGTGGTTTCTATAAACAAGAAATTAGAAAAACAAAATTCCCTAATACTTATCTTGTTGAAAAGATTGTGAAACAAAAAGATGATTATGTGCTTGTGCGTAGGCTAGGCTTTTCAAAATCAGAAGATAGTTGGATTCATAAAAACGAAATTCTATAAAGAACAAGTGGAAGCATAGAACAATTAAAATGTAGGCATTGACGTCAATGCGTGAAAATAAATTTTTTTTCTTCTTCACAAACACGCAATTCCTGGGTTGTTTATGAAAAAATATCAAAGGATGCTGATCTTCTCTCCAAACAAGAGAGTAAAAGAGAAGAGATAGAAGAAGGAGAAACAGGTTATCTTAGTGATGATCCACAAATCCATGAAATTGAAATCGATGAGGCAGAAAGAATAAATGGGTTATTTTTAAGAAAGATAAATTTAGCAGCTCAAATGATGGTTGAATATTTAAATAAAAAAGAAGGTCAGATTAGCACAGTTAAAATACCAATTAACGATATTAACGATTTCAAAATAACTAATAGTGATATTATATCATAATTTGATTGAGTACGGAAATATGTTTGTCCTTGCAGAATATAAAAATAGAAGATGAAAATAGTAATTCGAGTAAATTAAAAAAAGGTGAGTTTATTTAATTTTTTAATTTTAATTTAATTTTATGTACTAATAATATATATATATATTTTCAGAACTCCAAAGCATTAATAAAAAAGTTGAAAATAATATTTCGGATGGAGCTCAAAAAGGTTGGTTGAATACATATAAAATAATATTTGTATATATATATATAGTGAAATATTTATATTTTCAGAACTCCAAAACATTAATAAACAAGAGGTTGCCAAATTTTCTCTTAATTTGTATGGTGATGACGATGATGATGATGATGATGACCATGATACAATCCTTTATGATGATGAAAATCCGGAACCATGTATTCCAAGATCATCTAGTGAGGATGAAACTATTCTTTTTGAGGGTGGTATAGATAACTATGTTCAAACTATACCATTTAATTTAGATGAAAATAATGATAAATATGATACATTAAATCAATTCCTTTAAGTAATGATGACAATAAAGTATATAGATTACAGGGTGGTTTAGATAACTATAAACAAACTATACCTCTAAATATAGAAGAATGTAAGCAAATTGAATGTAATTCAAAGAAAATATTGTAATTCTTCTGTTAAATTCAAATTTTCATGTTCTGTAAATTCTCATAAATTTTAACATTAACCTGTAAGTAAAAGCGATGTTTGTCTGTTAAATAAAAATTTTATAATAATAATATTGTGAATTGTAATATTTGGTTAATACATTACCTTACATTTTACCCTTTAAATAAAAAAGCGTTGTTTGTTCTATCTTACTTACAATTATAGAGTACATTTATTCATTTTTTTCATCATTTAGTAAATTTAATTCTAATTCTGTACAAAACATTTCAAATTCACATTCATCTATATTTTTGTGAAATTTTTCTATTTCATTCTCTTGATAATTATTTCTGTTAGGACAATTCTCTATTTCTTTTATTCTTTGTTCATAAACATAAATATTTGAATCTATTTCATTAAGTTTATTTTCTAATCTTTTTTCATCTATTTTATAATGGCCATATTGTAGTGTATTAATTTTATTGTCTTGTATAAGAACCTTTGTGTCTTTATGACTGAGAACTACTTTTTTACATTTAATTGTTGATAAAAGATGATTTTTAGATCTAATCATTGACATAGAGCATACCACTTCCTCTTCCGAAAACAAACATTTTTTAAAACTATTAAAAGTTAATTAATCTATTGCACTTCTTTTAACACCCTTTGATTTTTTCACTGTTTTTTCTGAGCTGTCATTACTATTAGATGTTTTAAAGGCATACATTTTTGATCTCAAACCAACAAATTCAGTCATAGGTCTTCCATTGAGTTCATCTTTAAAAAAACCCAACCTTTTTTTTATTAGCTTTAGGAAAATTATAGAGACTAAGTAATTCATCAGAATAATCTGATGTATCAAACTTCATCTCAACATCATTCTGAATATCTTTATAAAAATCTTCAGTGTTAATGGTATATATGAAAGAATCTGTATCCATATAATTTAATTGAACATTTTCATTGTATTTAGGTTTGATATAATTATAATGAAAATCATACATTTTCCATTTCGATAAATCTAATACAGCAAAACCTAAATATAAAGGTTTGTTGTACAACACATTTAATCTTTTCATTTGAAAGGCAAAGAAGTTTTCTGAAAACTGTTTGACACTATGAAAGTTTGACTTTGAAATAAGAGATCTACCACAATGCCTGTTTGGACCAGAAGAATCGGATGGTGAAGCACTTTCCCATTCAGTAATTAATTTAATATTAACGCGCTTATCGACATTTTCCAATGTTTTTCCGTAGACAGCATTATTTAAAAGTTTAAAAAAATCTTTTTCAAATGTATTTTTTGCATTAGTTCTGTGGAATGTATTCAAATCAATATATGTTTTTAGCCAAGGCTTCTGAAAGAAGCGAAGACCTCTATGAATTTTTGTTAGAATTAATGCATTTTCTATACACTGTTCAAGATTTTTATAATGAACTATATATTTTTCTTTATTCCTTAAATCAGCAATTAATTTTTTTATTTTGTCTGACTTTGTTGGTAACTGATTATTACAACAAAATGGAAGATCATTATGTTTATCGTGCAATTTTAAAGGATATTTTAAATCTACCTCAGAAATGTATTCATATTCACTATCATCTGCAATCTCTGTAATGTTTATACTATCAAGTTCCCCCCTTAAAATCCATTCAAAACCTCCATATGGTAAAGATTGTGACATCGCCCAACCATATAAATTATTTGCATCCAAATAAATCAAATATGATGATTTTTGAGTACTATCAAAATTCTCAACATATTTATTATTTGCTTTAGCATATCTACATGTACATTGAACTAAGCCACCACGAATACCACTTTGAATAAATTTATACTGATCTATATCAGTTAATAAATCTAATTCAATTTTAGTACATTTTAACATAGCTTCCCATAATAATCCTGGTGTAGTGAAAAAATGTGCTGGATCAAGTGAATAAATTTTACTACAAAGTCTTCGAAAGTTTTCAAAGACATCAGACATTAATAAAACATCCGTTTTTAAATATAATTCTAAATAATCTTTAAGATTATTACAAGAAAACTCATTCCATACCTTTTTACCTAATTTTCAACTGAACATTCATTTTCGGTTAAGGAACTATAGAAAGCTTCTCTAGGAGGTAATTTTCTTTTTTTTAATTTCTCAACTGAATCTAAATATTCATATGGAAATACACCCTTTCGTCGCATTAAGTTGAAATGATTTTCATTAGGGAAAAATGATCTTGTTATACAAATTTGTTCACTATCTAGATTTGAAGCTAATGTATCTAATGCAGAAGGCATAAATCGAAACGAGTCTAGAAAACGGATTTCAAAGTTATCACCATTACTTAAAGTTATAGTTTTTGAAATTGATATATATTGTTCCTTATTTAATAGAATTACCTTTATTTCACCAGGTATGACTGCCAAATCTTTAATAAATAGATGGCAATCATACCTGGTGATATTGTGGAAGAAAACAGGAATAAATTTTGGAACTGTATATTTTAAATTACACTCATTATGTGCTGCCCCTCTAATTTTTCCTGTGAAGTGACAGTGATCCCTAACTCTGTCCAATAAAAGGGGAGTGTTGCATAAATGAGAATTATTAGATTTTTGGAAATCATCTTGTTCAACATCTGACATTATTAAAGAAACAGGGTTTGAAATATAGTTTTCATATATAAAAGTTAAATTTTCTATTAGTGATAACAGGAAATTCATTCCCGAGTTAAATACAGTTTCTAAGACAAACTTATCTAAACTGTTATCATGTGCACACTTTATATAGTATGCATATGAAACAGGTCTATGTATATTTATAATATTTAAATTTAATGTTTCGTTTTTATTAATTGGTTGAAGGATGCATTCAAAGTCAGCGTAAACTGTGAATGGGACCATCACTTCCTTTTGAACATTTGTGTACCGTAAAGTGGCATCCTTCATGTTGGGTAAGCGCGAGACTTTTTTCCCACAGACTTCTGAATGCCGGTTGGCAGCATCTTCACTCAATGAGTAATTTAAGCAAATTCGACAGAACAATTTTTTTGATTTGTCTTTCGAAACTTAAGAGGAAACCAAACTAAAAAAAGATAAACACAAGAAAAAAAAAATTTTTTTTAAGTATGAAAGCTAATAAATATTATGAAATTTAAAAACAAAAACAAGATATAATAATGATAAAATGATAAAACAACTTACTTTGAGAGATTTTTAATCCAAGTATAGTGTGCTTTACATCCTTCCTCCAGTATCAACATATTTATATAATTTCTCCTCACTTCAGGAGAGTAAAATATAGGTCCGAATATAACTCCATCGTCGAATCCAAAAAGTGTAATATTTATATCTTTATTTATTTCCATAAATTTCGATATATCCGCAGGCTTAAGTGGAAATTGCAATCCAGTGAAATTTAGTGTAATCCCATTTACTTGAATTACATCATCATTTATATTCACTTTATAGCTTGTGCATCTGTTCGCATTCTTATTTAGTTTACTTAATGCTGCGATTAAGCTCCATTTAAAACAATATTCATCATTTGTGTTTTTCACATTTATAATTGCTTTTTTAGCTTCTAAACAAGAGGGTAGTTTTATATAAGATGATCCTCTTAAAGGTGAACATTGATTAATATTCATCTCCAATCGAGTGAGATGAAGCAAAGTCCATCCACTATCCCTTTCTTGGAATTCTTCCATCCTCCCCAAAATTTTTTCCATGTGTTCCTTATATTCAACTTCAATATTGGAGTAGGCACTAGTTATTGTCATCTTACTTTGAAATGACTTTATTTCAATACATTCCTTTTCTTCCTTCAAAAGTCCGTACTCTCCAAAAAGTTCAAAATTTATTTTCACCGATGCATAACTTTCCAACAATGGATACAAGTGAGGTAGAAAAGCTTCTCCTGCTTCCTCCATAAATTGTGTTGGAAAAATTTCATCATTGTTAGTGTTTTCATATAGGTAGTGAACAATACTTCCTTGGAATCCAGAACTGATTTTGTTTATCCTTGAATCCACTGGTTCAACAACATTCTTCTTGTGTTGCTCCGTTCGCAGATGATGAGCCCACGAAATGTTACCCGATAGGGTAATGTTGCACTTTCCACAATGCTTATTCATTTTTTTTTGGTTTTGATTTTTTTTCGTTTTTGGAAGTATTGTATTGTATTGATAGGTGTACTTTTCACTTCGTTATACTTTAGTTTTACTGTAAAGTATTTTACGTTTTATCAATTTGATAAGTTTACACAACACAAATCTGGATAGTTCACAATTCACACAACTTTACTTTACACTTGGTAAAGTATTTTAATTTTTATCAATTTGATAATCTCGCACAAATCGAATTCGGATGGAACGTAAGTTAACACAACTTTACTTTAGCTTTGAATTACCGGAGGGTTCACACGACGATTCTAGATGGTTCGCTCAACTCAAATAGTTTTCTAAAACTGAACTACTTTCCAAATTTCTCCTTAACACATACATTTTTTGAAAACTTAGAAGGTAACCGTTTTCTCTTTCTATAAGCGCATGAGAAAAAATTTTCAAATATGATTAAAGAGAAACGTATTTGACTAAACAAACGATCTCATTTGTTTTTGTGTATTTTCTGTTAGGAACCACCACCACAAGCACCGCCACCACCAAAATCCCTCTTACACTCCTACGCTTACTTTCCCATCTAATGCTCGCTAAAGAGGGGAGAGGTTACCAAACTCACGCTTGTTTCACACAACAAAAGTATGCGGTCTAATATCTCTCAAACCAACACCTTTTGACCACAAGACTGTAGCCAGGTGTCACCTACAACCCTAATTGAATCAACAAAACGCCCACGCATAACTAAACAACTTCCCTTCCTCCTCCTCCTTCGCCTAAATATAGTTTTACAAATTCATACGCATGACAAAACACCCCTTGTAAAACGAATAGTTTTCTAAAACTGAACTACTTTCCACATTTCTCCTTAACACATACATTTTTGAAAACTTAGAAGGTAACCGTTTTCTCTTTCTATAAGCGCGTGAGAAAAAATTTTCAAATATGATTAAAGAAAAACGTATTTGACTAAATAAACGATCTCATTTGGTTTTGTTCTGTTAGGAACCACCACCACAGTCACCATTTTGACCACAAGACCGTAGGCAGGTTACACTAACAGGTGTCACCTACAACCCTAATTGAATCAACAAAACGCCCACGCATAACAAAACAACGTTTTTGTTAGAAACCAACAAGCACCAAAACCCCTCTTACACTCCCACGCTCACTTTCCCATCTAATGCTCGCTAAAGAGGGGGACGTTACCGAACTCACGCTTGTTTTACACCACAAAGGTATGCTGTCTAATATCCCTCAAAGCAACACCTTTTGACCACAAGACCGTAGCCAGGTGTCACCTACAACCCTAATTGACTCAACAAAACGCCCACGCATAACGCGTTCTAACCCAAGTTAGAAGCAACATAGTGACCTGTGTGCAACCATTGCACTCCACAAAATCCTACGCATGACAAAACACCTCCTATCACACACGCACCTTAAGCGTGAGAAAAAGACAAGACAAAACAAGACATATCAAAACACCCCTCTCTCACACTCCTACACACCACTTTCTAACCTCATTAAGTGACCTGTGTGCAACCATGCTCATCTAACTAGGGTCAGCAACACCCCCCTTTTTGACTTAATTATGCTAATTAGGTCATTAGAACACCTGTGTGCAACCATGCGTGACTAATTATGGTCACCCCCACCTCCTTTTTTGACATGATTAATTACCTAGTGAGCCCGCACCCGTATTAATCTACTACTTACCAGTATATGTTTAGGACTGAAACTGATATGGCACAAGGATATTGTTTACTATAAAGTGCCCTGTCATTGTCGGTATTTATTTCACTTCCAATATCGGTTCGAATTGGAATTTGTTAAATTATTTTTGAGTGTTCCCCGTCGATTACTTAAATTTTTATTAATTTTCTTTTCAAGAACTTCTTTTCGATCAGTACAAGACATTTAAATGTTATTCATTTTATTTTACTTGGACTCTTTAGTTCCAAATTTGTTTACTTTTTATTGATGGATAAATTGAGATCCTAAGCAATTAACATTTTTGGTGACGAAAATTTCATCGCCGGTGTGCTGGGGATTTGTTGATCTCTAACTATTGCTTTTTTTGTTGACGAATATTTCTACATCAGCGTGTTTAGGATTTGTTAGTCCATAAACAATTTATTTTTTTGTTGGTGAATATTTCTGCGTCGAAGTGTTCAGGATTTGTTAATCCCAAACTTTTCTCGCTATTTTCCACAAATATCGAATCTGAATTTTCGCAACTTTTTAGATCGAAATATTTTTTTCTAATAAATTCTTTCACTTGAAGAGTATTATTAACTCAATTAAACTTATTTGGTTTTTTCTTCATTGTCATTGTATATTAACTTGTCTGTCTTCCCTTTATATTCCTAAACTCCCTTTTCTATATTTATTATAGCTCCTATTTTTCTTAATATATTAAACCGAATTAATAGATCAGATTCCCATCCTTCTTTTTCATAAAACAAATGTCTTGATTCAAATATATTTATATAGTGGTAGAATTTAATAATGGAATACCCATGAACTGTAGATATTTTTTATTCCCGTTACTCGTAGAGTAAAAGGGTATACTAGATTCGTCGGAAAGTATGTAAGAGGCAGAAAGAAGCGTTTTCGACCCCATAAAGTATATATATTCTTGATCAGGATCACTAGCCGAGTCGATCTAGCCATGTCCGTTTTTCCGTCTGTCTGTCCGTCCGGATGATCGCTGAGATCTCGGAAACTATAAGAGCTAGGTTATTTAGATTTGGCGTGCAGATTTCTGAGCTTCTTAGCAGCGCAAGTTTGTTTCAGCAGAGTGCCACGCCCACTCTAACGCCCACAAACCACCCAAAGCTGTGGCTCCCACAGTTTTGATGCTAGAATAAAAATTTTAACTGAAATGTAGTGTTCTCATCAATACCTATCGATTAACCCAAAAAAAAGTTTGCCACGCCCACTTCAACGCCCACAAACCGCCCACAAACTTCAAGAAATCGTAAATATGAACGCGGATATCTCGTAAAATATCAAAGATAGAGAAATGGGATTTCAGACTTAGATTCCGTAGGCTTGAGCGCAGCTCAAGTTTGTTACGCGAATATGCCACGCACACTCTAACGCCCACAAACCACCCAAGCCTGTGGCGCCCACAATTTTCATGCTAGATAAAAAATTTTAACTGAAATTTATTGGTCTCGTCAATGCCTTTCGATTGATCCAAAAAAAAACTCA
Organism: Drosophila subpulchrella; assembly: GCF_014743375.2. Lineage (NCBI taxonomy): Eukaryota > Metazoa > Arthropoda > Insecta > Diptera > Drosophilidae > Drosophila > Drosophila subpulchrella. The sequence goes on along the minus strand of NW_023665473.1, from coordinate 28,105 downwards.
AAACAGGCAGAAAATCCCTGCTGCAAACGAAGGGCAACCAAACGCCAAACGGTATCCAAAACCGATAGGGCCATTGTCCTTAAGCTTAAGCTGTACTGGCAGAGCAAATTTGGCCGATTCCCCATTGCCCAGGGAAGGGGGCGCCTCGATTAGTAAGCGGCTGATTGTCACTGGACGATAGTGGCGATCGATGGACACAAGGAAATACTGGAAATATCAGCAAAGGGTGAAACATCGCAACGAGCAGGTGGCAACGCTTCTCCATCGGTATCGATATCCGATGAACTATCGATCGCACACGGATAGTGTGAACAGACGGAGGAACGACGATAGGGTTGAGAAGGTAGTAACAACCAGCGATCTGGGAATCGATAGTCGATGAGTGTCGATATCCCAGTGGGAACACATGAAGTATCGGCACGGGAGTTTCAATTCGTTGAGGCACGCGCAGGGGAAAAGAGTGCAAGCTCCACCGGCGCTGTGGAACTCTGCATAGAGCTGTGAGCGTCGAGGGAGCATATAGGAAACAACGAGGGAGCGTCGAGGGACTCATCGCATCTCAAGGACTTAAAGGGTACTGGATACACAAGGATTAAAGCCGGAGAGGAGAACGAGTTTTTTTTGTATCCGGGAGAAAGGTCGGGATGTAAGAAGTTGGATAAGTCCTCACAAATTGCAGCGGAAATTTTACATGGTGGCCTACCGGCAAATCAGCATGTAGTAACGGCATGGCAAAGATAAGTTGAGATTTTGGAGAAAGAGAGTTTGGAGAACGAGAGGTTGGAGAGAGAGGGAGAGAGAGTGGAGACTTCGAGGGCAGAGTGAGGGTGCCATGTGCAAGGAAATAACGGAACGCATCGGATTTTGGACTCTGCTGTGGACTTTGGGCCAGGAGAAGAAGTGTCGCGCCTGCGTGCCACATGCCACAGGAAGATCAGCAGGATCAGCCGTGGGTATTAGACAAAGAGTCCAAAAGCATCTGTGGACCTTGTACCAAAAGGGCTATAATAGTTTCCGGAGCCCCTATATAAGGCCGCAGAGCACTGGAAGCTGGATCAGTCGATCATGATCTGTTATCAAAGTCAACATCTGGAATCTCCGAATTGAGACACGCGTAGCTGAGGTCCAGAGGGCAAAGCACGGGTAAGTCAAGGCAGTTTGTTTCCTACTTTGTCACGACCACACCAAAGACAAGGAAGAACGCTATAGTCGAGTACCTCGACTATCAGATACCCGTTACTCAGCTAAGGGGACCAAAGGAATATGGAGATATGCAAGCAGCAAAGCGAGATTGAAATGCGCCACCTACCGGCGGTAGACAGACTTAAGCGTTTTATATGCGTTAGAGTGGGCGTGGCAACATTTTTTTTGGATCAATCGATAGGTATTGACGATACCAATACATTTCAGTTAAAATTTTTAATCTAGCAATAAAATTGTGGGCGCCACAGGCTTGGGCGGTTTGTGGGCGTTAGAGTGGGCGTGGCATATTCGCATAACAAACTTTCGCTGCGTACAAGGCTACGGAATGTAAATCTGAAATTCCAATACTCTATCTTTGATAGTTTCCGAGATATCCGCGTTCATACTAACGATTTTTTGAAGTTTGTGGGCGGTTTGTGGGTGTTAAAGTGGGCGTGGCAAATGTCAATCGATAGGTATTGATGAGAACAATTTATTTCAGTTGAAATTTTTACTCTAGCATCAAAACTGTAGGAGGCACAGTTTTGGGCGGTTTGTGGGCGTTTGAGTGGGCGTGGCACTCTACTGAAACAAACTTGCGCTGCGTAAGAAGCTAAGGAATCTGCACACCAAATCTCAATAGCCTAGCTCTCATAGTTTCCGAGATCTCAGCGTTCATCCGGACAGACGGTCAGACGTTCAGACGGACAGACGGACAGACGGACAGACGGACATGGCTAGATCGACTCGGCTAGTGATCCTGATCAAGAATATATATACTTTATGGGGTCGAAAACGCTTCCTTCTGCCTGTTACATACTTTCCGACGAATCTAGTATACCCTTTTACTCTACGAGTAACGGGTATAAAAAGTATTAAGCAAATTAAATTATCTTTTCAGAGATATACAAGGTGAGTTCCAAAGTAAACAGGACTTTAAAAAAAAAAGACAGAACAATTAGTTTTTACGGCAAAATCAATTTATTTTATTCAAAATAGTCTCCTACTGCTTTAATATAGCGTTTTGCACGGTCCAATAGCATGTCGAACGAGTGTTTTAGCTCGTTGCCCGGTATGGACGCCAGTATGCCGGTGCAAGCCCTTTGAATGGCCTCTACGTCTGCATAACGCTTTCCTTTTATCGGCAAATGCATTTTTCCGAAAAGGTAGAAGTCGCACGGTGCCATATCAGGTGAATACGGGGAGTGGTTGATGGTTAAAATGCGATTTTTGGTCAAATGTTATCGTGCAACAAACGCCAACTTCCATCTTCGCGATATTCGGGCCGAACACGTCGAATGCGGCGCACCAAACGCTTCAAAACTCCAAGGTAGAATACCGCATTAACGTTTTGGCCGGGTGGAACAAATTCTTTGTGGACAATACCCTTGGAATCATAATAACAAATCAGCATTGTCTTCACTTTAGACTTCTCCAGGCGCGATTTTTTGGGTTTCGGCTCGTCCGCACAGTTTCGATGGAATTTTCGGTGATCACGGATTTTGGTTGGCCCACGTGTTCATCGTCATTTATGTCCTCAAGACCACTTTGAAAACGTTGAAACCACTCGTGCACTCTGCTACGGGATAGGCAATCATCGCCATAAACTTGTTTCATCAATTGAAACGTTTCGGTAAAAGTTTTACCAATTTTAAAACAAAATTTAATGTTGGCTCTTTGTTCGAAGCTCATTTTCGCACCGATGACAAAAACATACTGACACTTAAAACGCAATAACCTCACTTCCAATAGATGAAATGTCATGAAATTTTTACTGTAAGTCGATAAACGATAGCAGACTCTAACGCACCAGTTGACATATAGATGGCGCCACTAGAGGGCGCTAGATTCAAAAAGTCCTGTTTACTTTGGAACTCACCTTGTATAGCACGTTTCTGTAGCATTAGTTGTTTAGATACTATAAGCATTTTAAATTTTATTTTTTTTTATTTTCCGCTAAACTAGCGGATTTTTCCAAAAGTCGTAGAACAAACGTTTTCTATTTCAAGCTGCTTTACACACCCAAAGGGTTTCCAAACCCCTAAAACTAGGATGGGATGCATACAAACCCACAAACAAAGGAACAAACATTTTCATTTTGGGAAGAAGAAGAAAATCTTGTTTTTTGAATTACTTTTGAACGGAACATCGGATTTCAACAAATGAGAAGTCATTCGACGCGAATTCTCAGTAAGAATAAAACTAGCTAAACAGCCGGGGGCATTTATCCCCACCGTATCCAGCAGCTCCAATTTTCTAAATTTTTACTTTTACACTTTCACCGCTTTTTCTCCCAAACAAATTCATATTTCGAAAGTCTTGGTATGCAATCTTCTTAGTTTTTGCAATACCTTTCGATTGGTGTATCACTCGTTGCGATCGGACCATAATTGCAGGTTTTCAATTCTGCGGCTATATATAGTAGTTGTCTTCGCACGCTCTCCTGCGCGCTTCGCCACTACGTGTACTGCCGTCCACAGTGATATATAATTCTAAAAAATGTATAAAGACTTTAATAAACTTTCATGTTTCACATCGGCTTAACTTTATTATAATAAGGTATGGGTTGTTTACATTCACATTCTAATAAGAATGAAACATATAATATGAATATTAAACTTTTTAATAACAAGTTTTATCGCTTCAATTACCTATTTTATTAGCACAAGTTTGGAATCTCAAGGGATGTATAGTTTCAGATTCCAAGAGAAATCTGTCGTTTCTTACATTTCCCGCCGAACTAGCGGGTTTTTCCAAAGTGGTAGAACAAATAAATCAAGTTTTTCTATTTCGATTAGCTTCATGCAAGTAAAGGACCCTAAAACCATAAAAGATTTTCCGTTAGAAAAAATCGAATAAGAATTTTTTTCATTAAATTGGTCTTTTTCCTGTTTACTCGAATAAGTATGAAATATTACGTATACGGAGCTGAAACGAGTTGCACTTTTTATCGCTTAATATCTGCAAAACGGTAATTTTTAGGGCAAAAAGTGTTATAGATCAAAAGTTAAGGAATCTCAAGGGCTATATGATTTAAAATTTAAAAAGAAATCGTTCGACTCAATTTTGAGAAAATAGTCAAAAAGTGGTTTTAAAAAATAAATTTTTGTCATAACTCTAAATCTATTATATTCAGACAATTTTACTATATAAAAAGTATTAAGCAAATTGTTTAGATACTATATGCATTTTAAATCTGGCTTTTTTTTGATTTTCCGCTAAACTAGCGGTTTTTCCAAAAGTCGTAGAACAAACGTTTTCTATTCCAAGCTGCTTTTTACAACCATAGGGTTTCCAAAACCCTAAAACTAAGATGGGATGCATACAAACCCACAAACAAAGGGACAAACATTTTCATTTTGGGAAGAAGAAGAAAATCTTGTTTTTTGAATTACTTTTGAACGGAACAAGTAGTATGGAAACGCGGCTTCTGGGACAATTTGCATATTGATGGCCCCCGAACCCTTACTAATTAGCATATTAATGTATGCGGGTTCTGGGAAAATTAGCATAATCCAATAAATTAAGTGATTTTAATGAACTTTGAACTCATAAAAATGTCACGATCATATCCATAAAGAGTATACTAAATTGCCCCCAACCCCACACCACCATATGACAATACTGATCACGTGACCTTTTTGCCTCATTATCAACAATTAATATTCAGCAGGTGTTGCTGTACACGGGAGAAAGGTCGCACATTTTCCCCACATCCCCATGTGACAATATTGATCATGTACCCTTTTCCTCATTATTAGCAATTAATATTCAGCAGGTGTTGCTGTGCACGTGAGAAAGGTCGCAAACCCAAAACATCTAAAGAGTGTTGCCTTAGAGGGACATGTCTGATCATGTTGGGGAATAACGTTTCCTGTGATTGTAAAACTAATTTAGAAATCAAAAGAACCCCAATAAAATAAATCTCACAAGTTAATGATTCTCAGTCATCGAATATTTTCAAACAGACAGTTTTTTTTCGCCCCAGAATGTTTAACTGGTAAATTTTCCAAGATCTCTCCTTTCCACAAACGGGTCATAAACATATCATAAAAGGGATTCAAGCAAGAGCTTCCCGAACATGCGCAACTGTCTATTACCTGACCGGAATAAAAGGGACACATGCACAAGTCGGAAGGCGCGCGCCCATTGACAAGATCATGGGCCTCACGCCAACGACCTCACGGCTGACTGCTCTAATACGTTCCCATAATAGGGGTTGAAATCACGACCGCGCAACAACTCACAAGTAGCCGACATATCTTAGTCAAAGAAATATTTTCCATTCTCCGTACCTGTAATTTTAACTCGAAATAAAAAGTCAGAAGTTATTTTGTAGCATAATAATACATTTGTTCATTTATATTGTTATTGCGAACATGTTTGATTATATATTGAAATTAATTTTCTGCTTTGATTCCGGCGATTTGCATAGAAGAAGCAGGCGCACGTTTCCGACGTCATTTCTGGATTACAAAATGTAAAATGTTCACCATAATTCGTAGTTTTGAGATCATGTCCACCTCGATTCATGAACATAGTTTTTGTGTTTAGAAGGTATTAAAAATGCTGACCAATTATCTGTCCTTTAAATTGTTTAATAAATTGGTCAATTTCCTCATGAAATTTCATTTGGTTAATTTTGTTTTCTTGCACATCTTTACACATCTAGTCTCAATTATATAATTGTTTTCAAGCTACTTTTAAAAAATGTCAAAATAATGTATGCATTGTTAAGAGCACAAACCCCGCCCTTAAGGTGTGTTTCACAATAGGGAAACCGGTTTCCTTTAAACCTGTTTAATGACGGACAGCCCATTTCCTCGATATTAATGAGCTGACGACTCCCAAAAATCATCTGTAGAAATCGTTTCTTTTCCACACCTTTACAAATAATTTGTTTTCCGCTTGTAATTTTCCTTAGATACTTTCGAGTTTGTGGAAAACTATTTTCTCCATCGTTCCAAAAAATTTTGTGATGTGTATTGGTTAACCAAATTGCATTCTTCGAGATTTGGTATTTAGCAAAGTAAAATCATATGGTGGTTCTATTAAAAAACTATTATTCAAGTTTGGATCTTTTTCGAATACAATTCCAATTTCCTTTAGAATTAAATTATTATTATTATCAAAGAAACCTTGAACATCAATCGAAACAGTATCTTTCAACATTTTTCTAATGTTAAACAACTCGTTGTACTAGTCCGTTTAGTGGGTTATATTCAACTAAACGGTCATGTATGAGGTAAGCTTGGGTATTTTCATGACTTGGTGTCTTTAGTTCTATTGAAATTCTCACATCAATCGGACCAGTTTTTACTGATTCGTTTTGATATGAAAGATCAACCACAATAAGAGGGGTCTTCAATTTAAATTCATTTGGGGTCAAAAATGGTTTTGATTCACGATTATAGTAACTAGATTGAAATCTTGTATACATTTCACAGAGGTGAGCATACTGATTTTTACTAAAATCAACATTCAGATTATCATATGGATATGACTCAGAATTCAAGTGAACTTTCAAGTTTGATAAGTTATTTGTGATAAGTTCTCCATTTAGTGTAAATCCAATTATGGCAAATCTTGGTTTTTCACGGTTAGCCGACAATTTCACATTCCAGCTGTGTTGACTTCCATACCCCAATTTGGGGTTAGCAAATGAATTCCAATTCTGGAATGCGATTGGTAGGTTTACACAACTTTTAATAATATCGTACATCTTAATTTTTGCAAAATCGCTCAGAGTTACATTGGGAACTTTCCAGGTTTTATTCGTAATTTGCAGTTTAAAAGTTTGTTCATTTCTGGTTTGTTCAAGATTCACCAAGATTCTTAGTTAGCATCAACACTAGTTCGTGTTTACAATTTAACAAAACTTTCTTATAAACCTCAGCCAATCCCAACAAAATTTGATTGGTACAGAAAAGTTGAAGTGGGGTCCTGTAGAAATTTCGTCTCCACTGCTCCATCCAGAATTTAATAGGTATTGACTTTGAAGATTATCCAGGGATATATAATCTTTTAGGGTAGTACTCATATTGACATGGACTTGACACGTCGAACACGTTGTATTTAGTTGTTACCTAGCAGTATTTTGATGGTTACTTTCTGTTTAGTCTTGTTTTTGGATGGTTACTTTTTGTATAGTACCTGTACAGTACTTGGTTTTGGATGGTTACTATCTGTATAGTATCTGTAAAGTACTTGGTTTTAGATGGTTACTAAATGTTAACAAGTATTATGAGTTGCTATAGTCTCTTATTACGAATTATCAAAGTACACAAGTTAAAGTTTCTAAGATGTGTTAGCCAAACACACTTGCAGTGAACTATCATTACCTGACCGTCATCAAAGTCACATGCCCAAGACCCAAGGACATTGAATAAAATACTTCCCCTTCATTTGTACCTGTAGTTTTTATTACAGTCAGAATATTAATTCATTCAATATTTTTTTATATATTTTATTATTGTAAACATATTTCATTAAATTCATAATTAATTATATTTTATGTATATTTGTATATAATTAATTTTCTTACTCAATCCCTCTGTAAGAAACATGTCGGTTATTAATCTTCGTTCCAAACGCAGATTTTCGATTGGTTCCCATAGATAGTTGTAAAATAGTTCTCACAATGTAATCTTTGTCAGATGTTGGATTATTTTTAAAGCATTCATTTGTTCTAACCCATAATAATATTACAACATATTTCGAAAGCATCATTAGCTAGCATAGGAGCGTCTTTCAATTTAATTTCTGATTCAAGTTTATGATAGAGGTGTTGGGACCTGGTAATATCGGTTTTTGTTGTCAACTATTTTTCTAGTTCTAGTTTTCTAGTTCTATTCTATTTGTATACTATTTGTAGGAGAGAGGCATCATTGTCTAATATTCTGAATAAGTTTAGTAAACTCTTTAATTACAATACTCATCTGGTTTTCGTGATTCATGATGGCGGTTGAGCTGCTTGGACTTTGATTATTAGCTATTATTAGATGGTTACTATCTGCTTGGTAGATGTCTATTAGTTGCTTACTAGTTTTTATTAGCTGGTTACTATATGTTTAGTAGATGTATACAAGTTGTTTAGTATCTGGTTTTTATATGTTTAGTAGGTGTATACAAGTTGTTTACTAGATGTATACAAGTTGTTTTCTAGCTGTTTAGTATCTGGTTTCTATATGTTTAGAAGATGTATACAAGTTGTTGAGTAGATGTATACAAGTTGCTTAGTATAGGGTTTCTATATGTTTAGTATCTGTTTACTTGATCTTTACTAATTATTATTAGCTGGTTACTAGTTGTTATTAACGTCTACGAGCTTTTATAGTCTTTTGTTAGGAATGATCAAAAATTCTTGATTACTAGACGACTTTCGATGTGAAGTAAAAACTTACACTCTGATTTTCAATGTGTTTGCTATGTACATGAGAAAGAACGCAAAGTCAAAATATCTCAAGATTGATATATAAATCTTAGAGGAACATATCCGATTATGTTGGGGGAAGATGTAATCTGTGATTGTAAAACTAATTAAGAAATAAATTGTTCACAAGCTGTCTAAAAACTGTTTAGAAGCTGTTCTGATAAACAATTTTGATTCATAATGACAGATATTAAGAATATATAATAATATCATCCACTTTAACTAGTATATTGTTAAAATAAAACATATCCATTTGTCATGTTCTTTCATCTTATGTAGGTATAATAAATGTAATCTTAACTACGATAGCTAGCCTTACATCCCATAACTATAGTTATTAGCTACAATAAAATGTCTAGAAAGAACAAAATATATGAATGTCAAAAAACGATTTAAAACTAACTATAATTGGGAAAGTAATTGAAATCACTCCGGCGTAATACAGTAAAAAAGAAAAAACACTGTGATTATCCCATTCTCTATCACCATAACAAATGTGTATACCCACACCTAAATGACCAATTGTATCCTTTGTCCAAAAATGTCTGTGACTTTCACTTACAAATTGGTCACCGATAATTTACCATACCATAACCCCAGAGTCAACTTGGTTACCTACAATAAACATAGGTGATAGTGTAAAGGATTGCTAAAATGCCTCGACGGAGGCGCAAAGGTCATAAAAAATGGTCATAAAAAATATAATTAGGAAAGTACTTTTTATTTGCGAACCATTTATAACTGTTACCAACAACACAAACAGTTGTTACAAAGGATTTGCTTAAATGCCTCGACGCAGGCGCAAAGGTCAAGGTATTGGAAAAAATTCATGGAATATTATCCCTTCATAAAAGAGGTCATAAAATATATAATTAGGAAAGTATTTTTTATTTGCGAACAAATTCAAAATGGTACCAACAACACAAATAGTTGTTACAAAGGATTGCTAAAATGCCTTGATGCAGGCGCAAAGATCAAGGTAATGGAAAAATTCCTGGAATATTATCCATTGACCAAAAACGAAAATTTCTTCTATTTGCATAATAAAAATATATATATATATTCAATACTTTGATTTTTGCATCAAAATGCTTGATAAATCTAGTTGTTTGATATTCTCTAACTATTTGAGTAATAAGTTTTCATGTGTCTATTTAATTTACCAAAAACAATATTAGTCTTCTCTCATAAAATTGATCTTTTGGATCTCTCTAATTCCCTACCGGTGAAATATATGTTGTTCATATTAAATAATGATGGTTTGTCAACCCCGACCAACCTCCGCAACATAGATGGGTACTTGTAATTCATATTTAAGATATTTCCATCCTTTTTTAACTAATATCCTTTTATCCATCATGTAAACAGGTTTAGAATTGTATTGCATGCTTCAACCCCTAGCCACACCCACCACTGTTTCAGATTTGACTTTTCCAATGGCTGCCCCAGCTACCTAAACTGTACATTTCTTTTGATTTTTTCTTTTTCTTTCTAAGCAATGTACACAATTTTTAAACTGGTTCTGACCTCCCTCTTTAATGGCATCCTCTACTTTATTTTCGTTATATTTCTGATCTTTTCCTAACAGTAGGTTGTTAAGCTTTTATAATTTTATGGGATTATTGAGCACCCGAAATCCCAGATATTAACTCATAACATGTAACTACCAGAATATAGTCAAAGATATCAGACTCTAAAATGACAAGATGTACCTACAATTCAATTTACCATCTACAATCCCTGGAGAAGAGTTTAGTACTTGCAGTTTAATTTTCTAATTTATTGATTTCACAGATTCCCGCTGGTAAATACCAATTTTTAACAAATGGCATCCAACTCCATACCATTCAGACACTGGCTTACAACCTCATAGAACTGACTCTCAAGGTATCTGTAATGCACAATATATTTCCGTCTCTTTTCTTCTAATCAATATTAATAAATTTCAAAAACTGTTTTTGGAGTTCATTTTATTCTTAGAATTAAATTATTAAAAATTATTAAGCCAACAGAGATAATAATGTTTTTGTGATAATATCCCATGAATAATTCATAATTTTTATTTGTATATTTTCAAAAATATTTATTTCAGAAAATTATTCATTAATCGCATTCAAATAATATTCATAATATATCTTACAATTTTTCAGATTTATCAATAGAGTTTCCCAATTATTAATATTAAACGATATTGCATCATATCTATTTTTATTTATTTTGGATCTTTTTCGAATACAATTCCAATTTCCTTTAGAATAAAATTATTATTATTATCAAAGAAACCTTGAACATCAATCGAAACAGTATCTTTTAACATTTTTCTAATGTTAAAAAACTCGTTGTACTAGTCCGTTTAGTGGGTTATATTCAACTAAACGGTCATGTATGAGGTAAGCTTGGGTATTTTCATGACTTGGTGCCTTTAGTTCTATTGAAATTCTCACATCAATAGGACCAATTTTTACTGATTCGTTTTGATATAAAAGATCAACCACAATAATAGAGGTCTTCAATTTAAATTCATTTGAGGTCAAAAATGGGTTTGATTCACGATTATAGTAACTAGATTGAAATCTTGTATACATTTCATATAGGTGAGCATACTAATTCTTACTAAAATCGACATTCAGATTATTATGGATGACTCAGAATTCATGTGAACTTTCAAGTTTGATAAGTTATTTGTGATAAGTTCTCCATTTAGTGTAAATCCAATTATGGCAAATCTTGGTTTTTCAAGGTTAGCCGACAGTTCCACATTTCAGCTCTGTTGATTCCCATACCCCAATTTGGGGTTAACATATAAATCCCAACTCTGGAATGCGATTGGTGGGCTTACACAACTTTTAATAATATCGTACATCTTAATTTTTGCAAAATCGCTCAGAGTTACATGGGGAACTTTCCAGGTTTTAATCATAACTTCCAGTTTAAAATTTTGTTCATTTCTGGTTTGTTCAAGATTCACCAAGATTCTTAGTTAGCATCAACACTAGTTCGTGTTTACAATTTAACAAAACTTTTTATAAACCTCAGCCAATCCCAACAAAATTTGATTGGTACAGAAAAGTTGAAGTGGGGTTGTGTAGAAATTTCGTCTCCACTGCTCCATCCAGATTTTAATAGGTATTGACTTTGAAGATTATCCAGAGATATATAATTTTTTAGGGTAGTACTCATATTGACATGGACTTGACACGTTGAACACGTTGTATTTAGTTGTTACCTAGCAGTATTTTGATGGTTACTTTCTGTTTAGCTTGTTTTTGGATGGTTACTTTTTGTATAGTACCTGTACAGTACTTGGTTTTGGATGGTTACTATCTGTATAGTATCTGTAAAGTACTTGGTTTTAGATGGTTACTAAATGTTAACAAGTATTATGAGTTGCTATAGTCTCTTATTAAGAATTATCAAAGTACACAAGTTAAAGTTTCTAAGATGTGTTAGCCAAACACACTTGCAGTGAACTATCATTACCTGACCGTCATCAAAGTCACATGCCCCAAGTACATTGAATAAAATACCTGTAGTTTTAATTACAGTCAGAAACAAAATTTATAGAATCATTGAATATTTTTTTATATATTTTATTATTGTAAACATATTTCATTTAATTCATAATTAATTATATTTTATGTATATTTGTATATAATTAATTTTCTTACTCAATCCCTCTGTAAGAAACATGTCGGTTATTAATCTTCGTTCCAAACGCAGATTTTCGCTTGGTTCCCATAGATAGTTGTAAAATAGTTCTCACAATGTAATCTTTCTGAGATGTTGAATTATTTTTATACCCTTGCAGAGGGTATATTGATTTCAGTCAGAAGCTTGCAACGCAGTGAAGGAGACGTTTCCGACCCCATAAAGTATATATATTCTTGATCAGCATGACTAGACGAGTCGATCTAGCCATGTCCGTCTGTCCGTCTGTCCGTCCGTTTCTACGCAAACTAGTCTCTCAGTTTTAAAGCTATCGGGCAGAAACTTTCCCAAAAGTCTTATATCTTTTGCAGGTAGTATATAAGTCGGAACCAGCCGGATCGGACAACTATATCTTATAGCTCCCATAGGAATAATCGGACAACAAAATTTAAAAAAATTATATCTTTGGTGTTTTTTAGCATATAACCTCCTTAGCTTGGAACTAACATTTTTTAATTAGTTTTGAATTTTGAATTAAATTTGATCGAAATCGGACGACTATATCATATAGCTGCCATAGGAACGATCGGAAAATTTGTGGAAAAATAATATGAAATAAATTATAGCTTCGGTGTTTTCAACATATAACCTCCAACGCTTGGAAATAACATTTTTTAATTAGTTCTGAATTTCGAACTTAATTTTATCAAAATCGGACGAATATATCATATAGCTGCCATAGGGACGATCGGAAAATTGGTAGGAAAATAATATGAAACAAATTATAGCTTCGGTGTTTTTTAACATATAACCTCCTAGGCTTGGAAATAATATTTTTTAATTAGTTCTGAATTTTGAATTTAATTTTATAAAAATCGGACGACTATATCATATAGCTGCCATAGGAACGATCGGAAAATTGGTAGGAAAATAATATGAAACAAATTATAGCATCGGTGTTTTTTGACATATTATCTTATACTATTGGGAATATCATTTTTTGTGTTTTTTAATATAATAATTATAGCTGCAAGGGTATATAAGCTTCGGATTGCCGAAGCTAACTTCCTTTCTTGTTAAAGCATTCATTTGTTCTAACCCATAATAATATTATAACATATTTTGAAAGCATCATTAGCTAGCATAGGAGCGTCTTTCAATTTAATTTCTCATAAAAGTTTATGATAGAGGTGTTGGGACCTGGTAATATCGGTTTTTGTTGTCAACTATTTTTCTAGTTCTAGTTTTCTAGTTCTATTCTATTTGTATACTATTTGTATGAGTAAGGCATCATTGTCTAAGATTCTGAATAAGTTTAATAAACTCTTTAATTACAATACTCATCTGGTTTTCGTGATTCATAATGGCGGTTGAGCTGCTTGGACTTTGATTACTAGCTATTATTAGATAGTTACCATCTGCTTGGTAGATGTCTATTAGTTGCTTACTAGTTTATGTTAGCTGGTTACTATATGTTTAGTAGATGTATACAAGTTGTTTAGTATCTGGTTTCTATATGTTTAATAGATGTATACAAGTTGTTTACTAGATGTATACAAGTTGTTTTCTAGCTGTTTAGTATCTGGTTTCTATATGTTTAGTAGATGTACACAAGTTGTTTAGTAGATGTATACAAGTTGTTTATTATCGGGTTTCTATATGTTTAGTATCTGTTTACTTGATGCTTACTAATTATTATTAGCTGGTTACTAGTTGTTATTAACGTCTACGAGCTTTTATAGTCTTTTGTTAAGAATGATCAAAAATTCTTGATCACTAGACGACTTTCGATGTGAAGTAAAAACTTACACTCTGATTTTCAATGTGTTTGCTATGTACATGAGAAAGAACGCAAAGTCAAAATATCTCAGGATTGATATATAAATCTTAGAGGAACATATCCGATTATGTTGGGGGAAGATGTAATCTGTGATTGTAAAACTAATTAAGAAATAAATTGTTCACAAGCTGTCTAAAAACTGTTTAGAAGCTGTTCTGATAAACAATTTTGATTCATAATGACAGATATTAAGAATATATAATAATATCATCCACTTTAACTAGTATATTGTAAAAATAAAACATTTCCATTTTTCATGTTCTTTCATCTTATGTAGGTATAATAAATATAATCTTAACTACGATAGTTAGCCTTTCATCCCATAACTAAAGTTATTAGCTACAATAAAATGTCTAGAAAGAACAAAATATATGAATGTCAAAAAACGATTTAAAACTAACTATAATTGGGAAAGTAATTGAAATCACACCGGCGTAATACAGTAAAAACAAAAACACTGGGATAATCCCATTTTCTATCACCATAACAAATCTGTATACCCACACCTAAATGACCAATTGTATCCTTTGTCCAAAATCTCTGTGACTTTCACTTATAAATTTGTCACCGATAATTTAAATCCCATTAAGCAAACCACTCTTGCTAACCGTACCATAACCTCAAGTTTGTTACCTACAATAAAGACAGGTGATGGTGTAAGGGATTGCTAAATTGCCTCGACGCAGGCGCAAAGGTCATAAAAAATATAATTAGGAAAGTTTTTTTTATTTGCGAACCATTTATAACTGTTACCAACAACACAAATAGTTATGTTACAAAGGATTGCTAAAATGTCTCGACGCAGGCGCAAAGGTCATAAAAAATGGTCATAAAAAATATAATTTTGAAAGTATTTTTTATTTGCAAGGAACACTTGCAGGATTGACAATACTGATTTTGGTTATTCATTTTATTTTATTCTTTTAGTTTAAACTATTTTTTCACGATCACTTTTTCACTTTTATTTAAGATGTGTTTGACGTAGCAGAGTATCCCACTTCAAGACTATTTTTGGAAAACTAACTATTGTCCTCGATCATTTATAGTGTTTGAAGTGGGCGTGAACGATAATATTGAAGATGAGAGGTGCATACTTAAGATTTTTTTTTTAAATTCAAAAACTAAGGTAATACTTATAGGTTACATCGACTATTCATTGGTTAGAAAAGATGAGAAGTATTTATTTTGAAAAATATTTGATACAAGTGTAACCAATAGGACACCATCAAATCGATAAAGGAGACACAAAATCATAGAATAAAGGAGAGTGTAGGTTAGAAGAGGTCGCACATACTTTGCTGCAGGTGGGAAAGGAAAGATCTTGTCAATTTATACACACAATCATACTCAGGTAGCCAATAGGGGACAGTTGGGGTAAAAATCATTTCGAGTTTGGGAAAAATCAAAGATTTTCATTTGTTGAATTTCGAGAATGTACATCTTTGGGTAAAACAAGAGGAAAAATAAAAGATTTTCATTTGTTGAATTTCGAGAACGCATATTTTTGGGTAAAAGAAGAAGATGAAAGCCTATATAAAATTTCCTTATAAATTGTTTAAGCATATTTAAAAGGGTAAGACGAAATTGTTGACTTAGAGAGACAACATGCATTCAGTTAAAATAAATAACTTTCTGAATGTATTTGACGGAATTCTGTTCAATGCACAGTATGTACGGCTCCAGTTCATACAATTAAAACTCTTTGAATGTGAACGACGTAATATGAAAACATCTATTCATGGAAATCATATGGACACCTGCGTGTGGAGCAATGATGCAGCCACTGAGGGTGTTGATACTTGGGCATACACATTGGGCATTTCGGATTACAAAAAGGAAGCACTCAACATTATGAATATATACTGTTATCTAGAAAAAGAATGAAAATGATTAAATAACATAATAAAACATGTTCGCAATACCAAAATAAATGAATATATGTATTATTATGCTACAAAATAAACTTCTGACTTTTTATTTCGAGTTAAAATTACAGGTACGGAGAATGGAAAATATTTCCTTGACTAAGATATGTCGGCTACTTGTGAGTTGTTGGGCGGTCGTGACTTCAACCCCTATTATGGGAACGAATTAGAGCTAGCAGTTAGCCGTGAGGTCGTTGGCGTGAGGCCCATGATCTTGTCAATGGGCGTGCGCCTTCAGACTTGTGCATGTGTCCCTTTTATTCCGGTCAGGTAATAGACAGGTGCGCATGTTCGGGAAGCTCTTGCTTGAATCCCCTTTATGATATGTTTATGACCCGTTTGTGGAAAGGAGAGATCTTGGAAAATTTACCAGTTAAATATTCTGGGGCGAAAAAAAACTGTCTGTTTGAAAATATTCGACGTCTGAGAATCATTAACTTGTGAGATTTATTTTATTGGGGTTCTTTTGATTTCTAAATTAGTTTTACAATCATAGGAAACGTTATTCCCCAACATGATCAGACATGTCCCTCTAAGGCAACACTCTTTAGATGTTTTGGGTTTGCGACCTTTCTCACGTGCACAGCAACACCTGCTGAATATTAATTGCTAATAATGAGGAAAAGGATACATGATCAATATTGTCACATGGGGATGTGGGGAAAATGTGCGACCTTTCTCCCGTGTACAGCAACACCTGCTGAATATTAATTGTTGATAATGAGGCAAAAAGGTCACATGGTGGTGTGGGGTTGGGGGCAATTTAGTATATTCTTTATGGATATGATCGTGACATTTTTATGAGTTCAAAGTCCATTAAAATCACTTTATTTATTGGATTATGCTAATTTTCCCAGAACCCGCATACATTAATGAAGAGGCGGGGGGTCATTAATATGTTAATCAGTGAGAGGCGTGGTCATTAATATGCTAATTAGTAAGGGGTCGGGGGCCATTAATATGCAAATTGTCCCAGAATCCGCGTTTCCATACTACTGAAACATCGGATTTCAACAAATGAGTTGTCATTCGACGCGTATTCTCAGTAAGAATAAAACTAGCTAAACAGCCGGGGGCTTTTATCCCCACCGTATCCAGCAGCTCCAATTTTCTAAATTTTTACTTTTACACTTTCACCGCTTTTTCTCCCAAACAAATTCATATTTCGAAAGTCTTGGTATGCAATATTCATAGTTTTTGCAATACCTTTCGTTTGGTATACCATTGGAGATTTTCAATTCTGCGGCTATATATAGTAGTTGTCTTTGCGCTTCGCCACTACGTGTACTGCCGTCCACAGTAATAATATATCAAACAAGGAAGAACGCTATAGTCGAGTACCTCGACTATCAGATACCCGTTACTCAGCTAAAAGGACCAAAGGAAAATGGAGATATGCAGCAAAGCGTAGTTGAAATGCGCCACCTACCGGCGGTAGACTGATTTAAGCGTTGTGGGCGTTACAGTGGGCGTGGCAAAGTTTTTTTTAGGATCAATCGATAGGTATTGACAAGACCAATACATTTCAGTTAAAATTTTTTATCTAGCATGAATATTGTGGGCGCCACAGGCTTGGGCGGTTTGTGGGCGTTAGAGTGGACGTGGCATATTCGCGTGACAAACTTGCGCTGCGCTCAAGCCTACGGAATCTAAATCTGAATTCCCATTTCTCTATCTTTGATATTTTCCGAGATATCTGCGTTCATATTTACGATTTTTTGAAGTTTGTGGGCGTTAAAGTGGGCGTGGCAAACTTTTTTTAATCAATCGGTAGGTATTGATAAGAAAAATACATTTCAGTTAAAATTTTTGTTCTAGCATCAAAACTGTAGGAGCCACAGTTTTGGGCGGTTTGTGGGCGTTAGAGTGGGCGTGGCACTCTACTGAAACAAACTTGCGCTGCGTAAGAAGCTCAGGAATCTGCACGCCTAATCTCAAAAGCCTAGCTCTTATAGTTTCCAAGATCTCAGCGTTCATCCGGACGGACAGACAGACGGACAGACGGACAGACGGACATGGCTAGATCGACTCGGCTAGTGATCCTGATCAAGAATATATATACTTTATGGGGTCGGAAACGCTTCCTTCTGCCTGTTACATACTTTCCGACGAATCTAGTATACCCTTTTACTCTACGAGTAACGGGTATAAAAACACCGAAGCTATAATTTGTTTCATATTATTTTCCCACCAATTTTCCAATCGTTCCAATAGCAGCTATATGATGTAGTCGTCCGATTTTGATAAAATTAAATTCGAAGTTCAGAACTTATTAAAAAATGTTATTTCCAAGCGTAGGAGGTTATATTTTAAGGAACACCGAAGCTATTATTTGTTTCATATTATTTTCCCACCAATTTTACGATCGTTCCTATGGCAGCTATATGATACAGTCGTCCGATTTTGATAAAATTAAATTCGAAGTTCAGAACTAATTAAAAAATGTTATTTCCAAGCGTAGGAGGTTATGTTATGTTAAGGGACACCGAAGCTATAATTTGTTTCATATTATTTTCCCACCAATTTTACGATCGTTCCTATGGCAGCTATATGATATAGTCTTCCGATTTTGATAAAATTTAATTTGAATTTCAAAACTAATTAAAAAATGTTATTTCCAGGGAAGGGAGGTTATATGTTAAAAAACACCAAAGATATAATTTTTTAATATTTTTTTTTCCGATTATTCCTATGGGAGCTATAAGATATAGTTGTCCGATCCGGCTGGTTCCGACTTATATACTACCTGCAAGAGATATAAGACATTTGGGAAAGTTTCAGCCCCATAGCTTTAAAACTGAGAGACTAGTTTGCGTAGAAACGGACGGACAGACGGACAGACGGACATGGCTAGATCGACTCGTCTAGTGATGCTGATCAAGAATATATATACTTTATGGGGTCGGAAACGTCTCCTTCACTGCGTTGCAAACTTCTGACTGAAATCATTTTACCCTCTGCAAGGGTATAAAAACACCGAAGCTATAATATGTTTCATATTATTTTCCCACCAATTTTCCGATCGTCCCTATGGCAGCTATATGATATAGTCGTCCGATTTTGATAAAAATAAATTCAGAACTAATTAAAAATTTTATTTCCAATTTTTCGATCGTTCCTTTGGCAGCTATATGATATAGTCGTCCGATTTTGATAAAATTAAATACGAAATTCAGAATGAATTAAAAAATGTTATTTCCAAGCGTAGGAGGTTATATGTTAAAAAAAACCGAAGTTATAATTTGTTTCATAATTTTTTCACACCGATTTTACGATCGTTCCTATGGCAGCTATATGATAAAGTCGTCCGATTTTGATAAAATTTAATTCGAAATTCAAAACTAATTAAAAAATGTTATTTCCAAGGAAAGGAGGTTATATGTTTAAAAACCCCGAAGTTATAATTTGTTTTATATTTTTTTCCCACCGATTTTACGATCGTTCCTATGGCAGCTATATGATATAGCCGTCCGATTTTGATAAAATTTAATTCGAAATTCAGAACTAATTAAAAAATGTTATTTCCAAGCGTATTAGGTTATATGTTAAGGAACACCGAAGCTATAATTTGTTTCATATTATTTTCCCACCAATTTTACGATCGTTCCTATGGCAGCTATATGATATAGTCGTCCGATTTTGATAAAATTAAATTCGAAATTCAGAACTAAATAATAAATATTATTTCCAAGCGTAGAAGGTTATATGTTAAGGAACACCGAAGCTATAGTTTTTTAACATATTTTTTTTCGAATATTCCTATGGGAGCTATAAGATATAGTTGTCCGATCCGGCTGGTTCCGACTTATATACTACCTGCAAAAGATATAAGACTTTTGGAAAAGTTTCAGCCCGATAGCTTTAAAACTGAGAGACTAGTTTGCGTAGAAACGGACGGACAGACGGACAGACGGACATGGCTAGATCGACTCGTCTAGTGATGCTGATCAAGAATATATATACTTTATGGGGTCGGAAACGTCTCCTTCACTGCGTTGCAAACTTCTGACTGAAATCATTTTACCCTCTGCAAGGGTATAAAAACACCGAAGCTATAATATGTTTCATATTATTTTCCCACCAATTTTCCGATCGTCCCTATGGCAGCTATATGATATAGTCGTCCGATTTTGATAAAAATAAATTCAGAACTAATTAAAAATTTTATTTCCAATTTTTCGATCGTTCCTTTGGCAGCTATATGATATAGTCGTCCGATTTTGATAAAATTAAATTCGAAATTCAGAACTAATTAAAAAATGTTATTTCCAAGCGTAGGAGGTTATATGTTAAGGAACACCGAAGCTATAATTTGTTTCATATTATTTTCCCACCAATTTTACGATCGTTCCTATGGCAGCTATATGATATAGTCTTCCGATTTTGATAAAATTTAATTTGAAATTCAGAACTAATTAAAAAATGTTATTTCCAAGCGTAGGAGGTTATATGTTAAGGAACACCGAAGCTATAATTTGTGTCATATTATTTTCCCACCAATTTTACGATTGTTCCTATGGCAGCTATATGATATAGTCTTCCGATTTTGATAAAATTTAATTCGAAATTCAAAACTAATTAAAACAAGAAAGGAAGTTATCTTCGGCAAGCCGAAGCTTATATACCCTTGCAGCTATAATTATTATATTAAAACAAGGAAGAACGCTATAGTCGAGTGCCTCGACTATCAGATACCCGTTACTCAGCTAAAGGGACCAAAGAAAAGTGGAGATATGCAAGCAGCAAATGCGCCACCTACCGGCGGTAGACAGATTTAAGCGTTGTGGGCGTTAGAGTGGGCGTGGCAAAATTTTTTTTTTATCAATCGATAGGTATTGACGAGACCAATACATTTCAATTAAAATTTTTTATTTAGCACGAAAAATGTGGGCGCCACAGGCTTGGGCGGTTTGTGGGCGTAAGAGTGGGCGTGGCATATTCGCGTGACAAACTTGCGCTGCGCTCAAGCCTACGGAATCTAAATCTGAAATCCCATTTCTCTATCTTTGATATTTTCCGAGATATCCGCGATCATAATTACGATTTTTTGAAGTTTGTGGGCGGTTTGTGGGCATTAAAGCAGGCGTGGCAAACTTTGGGGTCAATCGATAGGTATTGATGAGAACAATACATTTCAGTTAAAATTTTTGTTCTAGCATCAAAACTGTAGGAGCCACAGTTTTGGGCGGTTTGTGGGCGTTAGAGTGGGCGTGGCACTTTTCTGAAACAAACTTGCGCTGCGCAGGAATCTCAGGAATCTGCATGCCTAATCTCAGTATTGTAGCTCTTATAGTTTCCGAGATCTCAGCGTTCATACGGACAGACGGACAGAGGGACAGACGGACAGACGGACAGACGGACATGGCTAGATCGACTCGGCTAGTGATCCTGATCAAGAATATATATACTTTATGGGGTCGGAAACGCTTCCTTCTGCCTGTTACATACTTTCCGACGAATCTAGTATACCCTTTTACTCTACGAGTAACGGGTATAAAAACACAAAAAATGATATTCCCAATAGTATAAGATAATAGTCAAAAAACACCGATGCTATAATTTGTTTCATATTATTTTCCTACCAATTTTCCGATCGTTCCTATGGCAGCTATATGATATAGTCGTCCGATTTTGATAAAATTAAATTCAAAATTCAGAACTAATTAAAAAATGTTATTTCCAAGCCTAGGAGGTTATATGTTAAAAACACCGAAGCTATAATTTGTTTCATATTATTTTCCTACCAATTTTCCGATCGTTCCTATGGCAGCTATATGATATATTCGTCCGATTTTGAAAAAATTAAGTTCGAAATTCAGAACTAATTAAAAAATGTTATTTCCAAGCGTTGGAGGTTATATGTTGAAAAACACCGAAGCTATAATTTATTTCATATTATTTTTCCACAAATTTTCCGATCGTGCCTATGGCAGCTTTATGACATAGTCGTCCGATTTTGATAAAATTTAATTCGAAATTCAGAACTAATTAAAAAATGTTATTTCCAAGCGTTGGAGGTTATATGTTGAAAAACACCGAAGCTATAATTTTTTTCATATTATTTTTCCACAAATTTTCCGATCGTTCCTATGGCAGCTATATGATATAGTCGTCCGATTTCGATAAAATTTAATTTAAAACTAATTAAAAAATGTTATTTCCAAGCTTAGGAGGTTTATATGCTAAAAAACACCAAAGATATAATTTTTTTCATTTTTTTGTCCGATTATTCCTATGGGAGCTATAAGATATAGTTGTCCGATCCGGCTGGTTCCGACTTATATACTACCTGCAAAAGATATAAGACTTTTGGGAAAGTTTCAGCCCGATAGCTTTAAAACTGAGAGACTAGTTTGCGTAGAAACGGACGGACAGACGGACAGACGGACATGGCTAGATCGACTCGTCTAGTCATGCTGATCAAGAATATATATACTTTATTGGGTCGGAAACGTCTCCTTCACTGCATTGCAAACTTCTGACTGAAATCAATATACCCTCTGCAAGGGTATAAAAAACACCGAAGCTATAATTTGTTTCATATTATTTTCCCACCACTTTTCCGATCGTCCCTATGGCAGCTATGATATAGTCGTCCGATTTTGATAAAATTAAATTCAAAATTCAGAACTAATTAAAAATTTTATTTCCAATTTTACGATCGTCCCTATGGCAGCTATATGATATAGTCGTCCGATTTTGATAAAATAAAAATCAAAATTCAGAACTAATTAAAAATTTTATTTCCAATTTGTCGATCGTTCCTTTGGCAGCTAAATGATATAGTCGTCCGATTTTGATAAAATTAAATACGAAATTCAGAATGAACTAAAAAATGTTATTTCCAAGCGTAGGAGGTTATATGTTAAAAAAAAACCGAAGTTATAATTTGTTTCATATTATTTTCCCACCGATTTTACGATCGTTCCTATGGCAGCTATATGATATAGTCGTCCGATTTTGATAAAATTAAATTCGAAGTTCAGAACTAATTAAAAAATATTATTTCCAAGCGTAGTAGGTTATATGTTAAGGAACACCGAAGCTATAATTTGTTTCATTTTATTTTCCCACCAATTTTACGATCGTTCCTATGGCAGGTATATGATATAGTCGTCCGATTTTGATAAAATTAAAATCGAAGTTCAGAACTAATTAAAAAATGTTATTTCGAAGCGTAGGAGGTTATATGTTAAGGAACACCGAAGCTATAATTTGTTTCATATTATTTTCCCACCAATTTTACGATCGTTCCTATGGCAGCTATATGATATAGTCTTCCGATTTTGATACAATTTAATTTGAATTTCAAAACTTATTAAAAAATGTTATTTCCAGGGAAAGGAGGTAATATGTTAAAAAACACCAAAGATATAATTTTTTAACATTTTATTTCCGATTATTCCTATGGAAGCTATAAGATATAGTTGTCCGATCCGGCTGGTTCCGACTTATATACTACCTGCAAAAGATATAAGACTTTTGGGAAAGTTTCAGCCCGATAGCTTTAAAACTGAGAGACTAGTTTGCGTAGAAACGGACGGACAGACGGACATGGCTAGATCGACTCGTCTAGTGACGCTGATCAAGAATATATATACTTTATGGGGTCGGAAACGTCTCCTTCACTGCGTTGCAAACTTCTGACTGAAATCATTATACCCTCTGCAAGGGTATAAAAATGTCATTTCCAAGCTTAAGAGGTTTTATGTTAAAAAAAAAAACACCGAAGCTATAATTTGTTTCATATTATTTTCCCACCAATTTTCCGATCGTCCCTATGGCAGCTATATGATATAGTCGTCCGATTTTGATAAAATTAAATTCGAAATTCAAAATGAATTAAAAAATGTTATTTCCAAGCGTAGGAGGTTATATGCTAAAAAACACTGAAGTTATAATTTGTTTCATATTATTTTCCCACCGATTTTACGATCGCTCCTATGGCAGCTATATGATATAGTCGTCCGATTTTGATAAAATTAAATTCAAAATTCAAAACAAATTATTTCCAAGCATAGGAGGTTATATGTTTAAAAACACCAAAGTTATAATTTGTATCATATTATTTTCCCACCAATTTTCCGATCGTCCCTATGGCAGCTATATGATATAGTCGTCCGATTTTGATAAAATTAAATTCAAAATTCAGAACTAATTAATAATTTTATTTCCAATTTTACGATCGTTCCTTTGGCAGCTATATGATATAGTCGTCCGATTTTGGTAAAATTCAATTCGAAATTCAGAATGAATTAAAAAATGTTATTTCCAAGCGTAGGAGGTTATATGTAAAAAACACCGAAGTTATAATTTGTTTCATATTATTTTCCCACCGATTTTACGATCGTTCCAATGGCAGCTATATGATAAAGTCGTCCGATTTTGATAACATTAAATTCGAAATTCAGAACTAATTAAAAAATGTTATTTCCAAGGAAAGGAGGTAATATGTTAAGAAACACCAAAGATATAATTTTTTAACATTTTATTTCCGATTATTCCTATGGAAGCTATATGATATAGTTGTCCGATCCGGCTGGTTCCGACTTATATACTACCTGCAAAAGATATAAGACTTTTGGGAAAGTTTCAGCCCGATAGCTTTAAAACTGAGAGACTAGTTTGCGTAGAAACGGACGGACAGACGGACATGGCTAGATCGACTCGTCTAGTGATGCTGATCAAGAATATACAAGTATATACTTTATGGGGTCGGAAACGTCTCCTTCACTGCGTTGCAAACTTCTGACTGAAATCATTATACCCTCTGCAAGAGTATAAAAATGTCATTTCCAAGCTTAAGAGGTTTTATGTTAAAAAAAAAACACCGAAGCTATAATTTGTTTCATATTATTTTCCCACCAATTTTCCGATCGTCCCTATGGCAGCTATATTATATAGTCGTCCGATTTTGATAAAATTAAATTCGAAATTCAAAATGAATTAAAAAATGTTATTTCCAAGCGTAGGAGGTTATATGCTAAAAAACACTGAAGTTATAATTTGTTTCATATTATTTTCCCACCGATTTTACGATCGTTCCTATGGCAGCTATATGATATAGTCGTCCGATTTTGATAAAATTAAATTCAAAATTCAGAACAAATTATTTCCAAGCATAGGAGGTTATATGTTTAAAAACACCAAAGTTATAATTTGTATCATATTATTTTCCCACTAATTTTCCGATCGTCCCTATGTCAGCTATATGATATAGTCGTCCGATTTTGATAAAATTAAATTCAAAATTCAGAACTAATTAAAAATTTTATTTCTAATTTTACGATCGTTCCTTTGGCAGCTATATGATATAGTCGTCCGATTTTGATAAAATTAAATTCGAAATTCAGAATGAATTAAAAAATGTTATTTCCAAGCGTAGGAGGTTATATGTAAAAAACACCGAAGTTATAATTTGTTTCATATTATTTTCCCACCGATTTTACGATCGTTCCAATGGCAGCTATATGATAAAGTCGTCCGATTTTGATAAAATTAAATTCGAAATTCAGAACTAATTAAAAAATGTTATTTCCAGGGAAAGGAGGTAATATGTTAAGAAACACCAAAGATATAATTTTTTTACATTTTATTTCCGATTATTCCTATGGAAGCTATAAGATATAGTTGTCCGATCCGGCTGGTTCCGACTTATATACTACCTGCAAAAGATATAAGACTTTTGGGAAAGTTTCAGCCCGATAGCTTTAAAACTGAGAGACTAGTTTGCGTAGAAACGGACGGACAGACGGACATGGCTAGATCGACTCGTCTAGTGATGCTGATCAAGAATATACGAGTATATACTTTATGGGGTCGAAAACGTCTCCTTCACTGCGTTGCAAACTTCTGACTGAAATCATTATACCCTCTGCAAGGGTATAAAAATGTCATTTCCAAGCTTAAGAGGTTTTATGTTAAAAAAAAACACCGAAGCTATAATTTGTTTCATATTATTTTCCCACCACTTTTCCAATCGTCCCTATGGCAGCTCCGATTTTGATAAAATTAAATTCAAAATTCAGAACTAATTAAAAATTTTATTTCCAATTTTACGATCGTTCCTGTGGCAGCTATATGATATAGTCGTCCGATTTTGATAAAATTAAATTCGAAATTCAGAATGAATTAAAAAATGTTATTTCCAAGCGTAGGAGGTTATATGTTAAAAAACACCGACGTTAAAATTTGTTTCATATTATTTTCCCACCGATTTTACGATCGTTCCTATGGCAGCTATATGATATAGTCGTCCGATTTTGATAAAATTAAATTCGAAATTCAGAACTAATTAAAAAATGTTATTTCCAAGCGTAGGAGGTTATATGTTAAGGAACACCGAAGCTATAATTTGTTTCATATTATTTTCCCACCAATTTTACGATCGTTCCTATGGCAGCTATATGATATAGTCGTCCGATTTTGATAAAATTAAATTCAAAATTCAGAACAAATTATTTCCAAGCATAGGAGGTTATATGTTTAAAAACACCAAAGTTATAATTTGTATCATATTATTTTCCCACCAATTTTCCGATCGTCCCTATGGCAGCTATATGATATAGTCGTCCGATTTTGATAAAATTAAATTCAAAATTCAGAACTAATTAATAATTTTATTTCCAATTTTACGATCGTTCCTTTGGCAGCTATATGATATAGTCGTCCGATTTTGGTAAAATTCAATTCGAAATTCAGAATGAATTAAAAAATGTTATTTCCAAGCGTAGGAGGTTATATGTAAAAAACACCGAAGTTATAATTTGTTTCATATTATTTTCCCACCGATTTTACGATCGTTCCAATGGCAGCTATATGATAAAGTCGTCCGATTTTGATAACATTAAATTCGAAATTCAGAACTAATTAAAAAATGTTATTTCCAGGGAAAGGAGGTAATATGTTAAGAAACACCAAAGATATAATTTTTTAACATTTTATTTCCGATTATTCCTATGGAAGCTATATGATATAGTTGTCCGATCCGGCTGGTTCCGACTTATATACTACCTGCAAAAGATATAAGACTTTTGGGAAAGTTTCAGCCCGATAGCTTTAAAACTGAGAGACTAGTTTGCGTAGAAACGGACGGACAGACGGACATTGCTAGATCGACTCGTCTAGTGATGCTGATCAAGAATATACAAGTATATACTTTATGGGGTCGGAAACGTCTCCTTCACTGCGTTGCAAACTTCTGACTGAAATCATTATACCCTCTGCAAGAGTATAAAAATGTCATTTCCAAGCTTAAGAGGTTTTATGTTAAAAAAAAAACACCGAAGCTATAATTTGTTTCATATTATTTTCCCACCAATTTTCCGATCGTCCCTATGGCAGCTATATGATATAGTCGTCCGATTTTGATAAAATTAAATTCGAAATTCAAAATGAATTAAAAAATGTTATTTCCAAGCGTAGGAGGTTATATGCTAAAAAACACTGAAGTTATAATTTGTTTCATATTATTTTCCCACCGATTTTACGATCGTTCCTATGGCAGCTATATGATATAGTCGTCCGATTTTGATAAAATTAAATTCAAAATTCAGAACAAATTATTTCCAAGCATAGGAGGTTATATGTTTAAAAACACCAAAGTTATAATTTGTATCATATTATTTTCCCACCAATTTTCCGATCGTCCCTATGTCAGCTATATGATATAGTCGTCCGATTTTGATAAAATTAAATTCAAAATTCAGAACTAATTAAAAATTTTATTTCCAATTTTACGATCGTTCCTTTGGCAGCTATATGATATAGTCGTCCGATTTTGATAAAATTAAATTCAAAATTCAGAACAAATTATTTCCAAGCATAGGAGGTTATATGTTTAAAAACACCAAAGTTATAATTTGTATCATATTATTTTCCCACCAATTTTCCGATCGTCCCTATGTCAGCTATATGATATAGTCGTCCGATTTTGATAAAATTAAATTCAAAATTCAGAACAAATTATTTCCAAGCATAGGAGGTTATATGTTTAAAAACACCAAAGTTATAATTTGTATCATATTATTTTCCCACCAATTTTCCGATCGTCCCTATGTCAGCTATATGATATAGTCG